>NW_026512612.1:177870-228926 GCF_027579735.1 Bombina bombina | reverse complement strand
GCTTACCCTTCTAGAGTTTTGTCTCACCCATAACTATTTTCGATTTGAGACAAAATTTTACCTGCAAATAGCAGGAATGGCGATGGGATCTAATATGGCCCCATCTTACGCCAATATATTCATGTCCCATTTCGAAATAGTTATTTATGGAATACTGACACATCAACAGTATTTTATGTGAGATACATCTATGATGTCTTTATGGTCTGGCGAGGGGGACAAAAAACACTACTAGAATGGTTTAACCATCTAAATAACACAGAAACTACTGTGAGATTTAAGATTACGCACAATGAAAAAGAAATACAGTTTCTAGATTTAAATATCTACATACAGGGACATACACTGGGTAGCACACTTTACCATAAGCCAACAGATAGAAATTCCATATTGAGTGCCAATAGTTGTCATCCACCCACACTTCTGAGGGGGATTATTAAATCCCAAATGATTCGAGTAATAAGAAACAATTCAAACCACTTTGCAGGGGTCTCCCAGCTACAAGAAATGAAAGACAAATTCCTCCAAAGGGGTTACAAGAAACAGATGGTGGAAGACACTCTGAATGAAGTCCTACCACTAACACAGGACACTCTCGTTCACACAGCAGTAAAATCTAAAGCACAGAATAAATTAATAATGGCTACCACTTTTGCTCCAAACACAACCCAAGCTGGCAAGATATTGAGGACACACTGGCCCCTGATACAATCTGATACAAGGTTGAAATTTGCAGAAAACTTAACACCGATGATAGCTTATCGAAGAGGAACCAATTTATGTGACATACTGGTTCACACGGATCCTAAAAAAAGCTACACAGGACCTACTCATGTAAATTTTAAAGGCTCGTATAAATGCCTAGGATTGCACTACATGCAACGGCTTAATAGCCACTAAAGCATTCCATCATCCCCACACTAATAAAGTGTACACCATTAAACATTCTATTTCTTGCAACACGACACATGTGGTATACTTGCTCTACTGTCCGTGCTCCCAATTCTATGTTGGGAAAACAAGTGGCACACTCCGAGACAGGATGGCCAACCACAGGAGAGCTATACGACTAGCACTCAGTGAAGGAGACTCAGACCATCCAGTTGCGAGACATTGTGCAGTAATGTCTCACCAAGTATCAACCATCAGATACATACTCATCGACCATATCCCCCCACTGGACAGAGGAATGATCGTAACAAGACCTTATTAAGGCGAGAAGCCGAGTGGATGTACAGACTGGGCACCATAGCCCCAGGGGGACTCAACTCTCCACCGGATTATAAAGTGCTCATATAGATCGGAGACACACTACGAGGCACAGCCAGTGGTATACACTTGCGTGTTTTGGTATCCTAGCGGGCTTGCCCCCAGAGGGGGTAGGCCATCTAACATATACCGAATATCTGGGTGAGAGGGAGACACGGTAGTGCCACCCTCCACACATGGAACCAGTGGTCCACACAGGCTAGTTGCCCTATTTATATACATATAAAGAAATATTTCTCCTATATCTATAAAAATGAGCTAGAAAATCACGGTGACAGTCCCTATAAAAATGCAGGAAGAAGAAACTACCCTGGCTATGAAGAAAAATGGAATGGTGTACACTTAGGACAACACAGACCAGCAAGAATATTGACAGCACTGGAGGTCTAACCCATAAATACCAACAGCACCCTAAAAGTGGGGAAGCAGTGAAGAAAGTACATAAGGGTCCTACAAGGAACAATACAGAGGGACAATATACCCATACAGGAACTGTATATGTACAAGCCCTAAACTCTCTGGGAAATACATATATCTATAAAAGCTTCTGATAATCAAACCTTACCATCTTCAACACCTATGGCGAATTTCTTAAGTATTTGGCAACTTTCAGTGTAAAAGAGTAGACTATGCAGTAATGCATAGTAACTAGTAAATATACTAACAGTATTTTAAAAGTTAATATGTTTTATGTATAGCATGAACTAATATGTAAGTGGCATGATTGAAGCAATAATTTTATTTTATGTGGGTCAATCTGATAACATAGTATGAGTACACAGAGTATAATGCCCTTCTATTACATCAACAGGGGGTTTACAGTAAGCACATACTATGGAAAGTTATCCATACATAGATCACTAACATCAGATCCCTACGCCAAAAAGTTCCGGACGGTTACGATCACTATGACAACCGGAATAACAAACACAAACCGGAACGGAATCTGTAACATAGCCCTTGTATCGTAGACATGAGTGACACAGAGGTGATCTATATAAGTAAGTGACAGTCCCGATGAGGGAGCACAATAAGTATTATGATCGGGCAAAAATATGCACAAGCAAGGGAGTTTAGCCATTGTATGCCCAGGTGATATAAACCCCGATAATGCACTCAGAATAAGGTAGAAGTAATAAAGTTAACACAAGGGACATTATGCACAGTAGCATATTAGTTACACAAATTAGGTTATAAAAACTGGAACATTTATTTTTTACACATATATATAATATTTGATATTATTTCACAGGAAGTGTCAGAGATAGACACTTCCGGTTATGCACTGTTGACACGCAAGCTATGCGTTCCACATAGCAGTTTGCCGCAAATTCTCACTGAGTAAACACAGGTATGAATTGTTTGTTGATTGCACACGTGTATAAATTTGATTGTTTTTGCCTCACTTTGTTATGCTGATGAAGGGGAGCAAATCCCTGAAAACGTTTCATTAAAGAAAGCTTTGTTTTTTCACCCTAAGAAAGACCTGTGAGTGCATTTATTTGCAAGGAGTATCTAATACATTTCTGCACCCAGGCAGTTGTCCCTAGGAGGGTAACACGGTACAGTGGACGGTATATATATATATATATATATATGTATATATAAAATATATATATATATATATACATATATATATATATATACATATACATATATATTTTTTTTCTTTTTTTTTTCTTTATTGTGAGATAAACATAATCAGATACAATAGTGTCAGCAAAAAAGGGGTGCGCAGATCCCTAACATTTACATAAATAGAGTACATTTTGCTTTGCAGGATATCTTGAATAAAAGTTTTCAATTACAAATTTGCTCTGTCATACGCACATGCGGTACAGCATATCACGGAAAAAAAACAATACAAGGAAATAAATATATTGTGTCAAAGATGAAACTGAAACGGGGATCATCAATCAAAGACAAAACTGAACATATCAGAACTTATTAACCTGTGTAATAAACATAAAAAAAAGAAATAACTGGATCCCACCACTAGGATTAGTTTAACAAGAAATAGCAAGAGCACTACACTGGTAAGGTTGGAACGCTCTGTGTCTTCTTTTAATAAATACAGAGAATATATTTAAGTTGTTTGCAAACAACGTATCCTTTTCTATGACTATGTCTGGATATCGTGCATATGATTATCAAATTTCTGTATTTTTAATATAGGGTATATACATATATACCTGGTGAGCTTGAGTGCTTGTGCATGAAATGACAACGATTGCGTGAATAGTCTATATCATAGAAGATATAGACTGAAAGAATGCACCTTGGTAGCACTTCGGTTCCTAATACAAATATTGATATAGATATGAAACTTAAACAACCATTGTAAACCAAAGGTTTGAAAAAGGAAATTAAAACATAACTTTTATTAAATCAACATTGGATTAAAACCGTTCTTGATTGTGTAAGTGTGTGTACTTTAAAAACACATAGCAACTTTACTGAATATAAGAAAGTGGCACTGAATTTCGAATGGATAGATTGCCTCTATTATAGAATATTCAGGAATATCTGAATAGGAATTATTAATCTATCAAATAAATAATTGGCTGGTATTCTGGGGTATTCTACACCGCTGATTATTTCAACAATCTGTCATGCAGACATTCCAGTATATAGTTAAAAAACCGTATTTGAGAAATATATACTAAAGTACTATCAGTAGAGGTTACTTTAGTAACTGGTATATTTGAATAGTTTCGTGTTTTTCACTTGATGGATATATAAATATCTGTGTGGGTATTGTTAACTCCTTCAGTTAGATTACTGAGTTCCAGATAGATGTAAGTTCTTAATACGGCTTAAACTTTATCTTAGTATATTGTCCCTTGGGTTGCAATAGATTATATTAAAGATATGTATACATAATATAGCTTTATGAATATCAGAAGTGCTTTAAATATCTTTAGTATATATTGTGAAATTAATCAATTTTTGCAACAGGGTTTTTTATTAAGGATATCTTGGTTAGGAGTCTGGCAAATGTTGGTGCTTTGGTGTACAACCTCCTATGGTCTATACTTAGTGGCAAACAGTATGTCTTACTAAGTATATTATCAACTGTTTTTAGTCACTTTGCAGCCTTGACAAATTTTGCTTGCATAATGTAATACATGAGAGACGGTATTTATAGACAACTTACTTAGAGTAATATATTCTGTGCAGCCTACTCAGGTTTGTATATCAGTAACCTGTCGCTACTAGTTATAGTGTATGTATAAGTAGCCAGTTGTAGGTTCTGTCTATTGTGGCATAAGAATATTCACATAATATTAATCTTAGCTATGTGTTGAAGAGGCTGTCTTTAATTTCTTTTAGAGTTGGCTATTGCAACTTTATACCGTCTGAAATAATTGAAGTAGTCTTAAGGTACTGTTATTGCTAGTACCCAGCTTTTCTGCAGTTGTGCTAACAACAGGTGATTGTTGTAGTATAATTTTGAGCTGCCTGTATGTGTGGCTAACAGTTAAAGTATTGGTCCGTAATTGGCTTTTCAAAGTTGTCACTAGCTGACCGCTATTGTTATAAGGTATTATTATATAGCTTTTTAAATTAGTATCAATAATTTGGGGGTATTTTGAAAACCGCTAGTGGCAATTGTCAGAAGCTATTCATAGGGTAATAGAAATAACAGCTTTAACGGTCAATTTGCGAAATCAATCGCACTGACATAGACTTTAAAAAGCTATATAATAATACCTTATAACAATAGCGGTCAGCTAGTGACAACTTTGAAAAGCCAATTACGGACCAATACTTTAACTGTTAGCCACACATACAGGCAGCTCAAAATTATACTACAACAATCACCTGTTGTTAGCACAACTGCAGAAAAGCTGGGTACTAGCAATAACAGTACCTTAAGACTACTTCAATTATTTCAGACGGTATAAAGTTGCAATAGCCAACTCTAAAAGAAATTAAAGACAGCCTCTTCAACACATAGCTAAGATTAATATTATGTGAATATTCTTATGCCACAATAGACAGAACCTACAACTGGCTACTTATACATACACTATAACTAGTAGCGACAGGTTACTGATATACAAACCTGAGTAGGCTGCACAGAATATATTACTCTAAGTAAGTTGTCTATAAATACCGTCTCTCATGTATTACATTATGCAAGCAAAATTTGTCAAGGCTGCAAAGTGACTAAAAACAGTTGATAATATACTTAGTAAGACATACTGTTTGCCACTAAGTATAGACCATAGGAGGTTGTACACCAAAGCACCAACATTTGCCAGACTCCTAACCAAGATATCCTTAATAAAAAACCCTGTTGCAAAAATTGATTAATTTCACAATATATACTAAAGATATTTAAAGCACTTCTGATATTCATAAAGCTATATTATGTATACATATCTTTAATATAATCTATTGCAACCCAAGGGACAATATACTAAGATAAAGTTTAAGCCGTATTAAGAACTTACATCTATCTGGAACTCAGTAATCTAACTGAAGGAGTTAACAATACCCACACAGATATTTATATATCCATCAAGTGAAAAACACGAAACTATTCAAATATACCAGTTACTAAAGTAACCTCTACTGATAATACTTTAGTATATATTTCTCAAATACGGTTTTTTAACTATATACTGGAATGTCTGCATGACAGATTGTTGAAATAATCAGCGGTGTAGAATACCCCAGAATACCAGCCAATTATTTATTTGATAGATTAATAATTCCTATTCAGATATTCCTGAATATTCTATAATAGAGGCAATCTATCCATTCGAAATTCAGTGCCACTTTCTTATATTCAGTAAAGTTGCTATGTGTTTTTAAAGTACACACACTTACACAATCAAGAACGGTTTTAATCCAATGTTGATTTAATAAAAGTTATGTTTTAATTTCCTTTTTCAAACCTTTGGTTTACAATGGTTGTTTAAGTTTCATATCTATATCAATATTTGTATTAGGAACCGAAGTGCTACCAAGGTGCATTCTTTCAGTCTATATCTTCTATGATATAGACTATTCTCGCAATCGTTGTCATTTCATGCACAAGCACTCAAGCTCACCAGGTATATATGTATATACCCTATATTAAAAATACAGAAATTTGATAATCATATGCACGATATCCAGACATAGTCATAGAAAAGGATACGTTGTTTGCAAACAACTTAAATATATTCTCTGTATTTATTAAAAGAAGACACAGAGCGTTCCAACCTTACCAGTGTAGTGCTCTTGCTATTTCTTGTTAAACTAATCATAACACAGTCCTATATTTTATATAGGATTCCAGCAATTATAGCACACACTATTATTACTATATTGAAGCTATGGCCAGTAAATTCGAGACTGATAGACTAACAAGGGAGCAAAAAAGACTTGCAGACATGAATGAGGTTTTCAATAATTCAACAACCACCAGTACAGATACTACACCTAACAATTTAGATACCTTACTAAGAGAATTACATAAAAATCTCTACAAACAAGATAAACTCTGGTGGGACAAACAATTCTGTGAGCAGTATATTCAGAGGAACCTAATACCTAGGGGCCTAAGAATACAACTCTTCCCAGCATTCGAATTCAAACAAAAAAACTTAAGTATAGAATGGGAAGAAGCTCTAAGCGAATGCTCCATTAAATTAATGAAAATCCTCATCAAACATGATTCCTCAGAATATGAGAGACTGGAAGACATAATTAAAAGCCAAAATGAACAACTTAAACAATTTGAGCAAATGCAAGAATTTGAAAATACCTATAAAAAATATCAAAAAGAATTGGATAAGTACGAAAATGAAATTAAGACAACCAAAAAGGGCAAATTACAAAGAGACATACAGGATTTCAATAATGATAAAGTATATAAATGGAGAAACAAAACCAACTCAACAAACTTTAGATCTCAGAGAAGAGTAAATATTGTTGAAACTGACATATCTGATACTGACACTGAAGACACAGACCAGGAAACAGCTCCTCAAGCATCCACTTCCAGAAACACTAGTATATTGGAAAATAGAAAAAACATAATTTATGCTTACCTGATAAATTCCTTTCTTCTGTTGTGCGATCAGTCCACGGGTCATCATTACTTCTGGGATATAACTCCTCCCCAACAGGAAATGCAAGAGGATTCACCCAGCAGAGCTGATATAGCTCCTCCCCTCTACGTCAGTCCCAGTCATTCGACCAAGAATCAACGAGAAAGGAGTAACCAAGGGTGAAGTGGTGACTGGAGTATAATTTAAAAGATATTTACCTGCCTTAAAAAACAGGGCGGGCCGTGGACTGATCGCACAACAGAAGAAAGGAATTTATCAGGTAAGCATAAATTATGTTTTCTTCTGTTATGTGCGATCAGTCCACGGGTCATCATTACTTCTGGGATACCAATACCAAAGCAAAAGTACACGGATGACGGGAGGGATAGGCAGGCTCATTATACAGAAGGAACCACTGCCTGAAGAACCTTTCTCCCAAAAATAGCCTCCGAAGAAGCAAAAGTGTCAAATTTGTAAAATTTGGAAAAAGTATGAAGCGAAGACCAAGTTGCAGCCTTGCAAATCTGTTCAACAGAGGCCTCATTCTTAAAGGCCCAAGTGGAAGCCACAGCTCTAGTGGAGTGAGCTGTAATTCTTTCAGGAGGCTGCTGTCCAGCAGTCTCATAGGCTAAACGTATTATGCTACGAAGCCAAAAAGAGAGAGAGGTAGCAGAAGCTTTTTGACCTCTCCTCTGTCCAGAATAAACGACAAACAGGGAAGAAGTTTGGCGAAAATTTTTAGTTGCCTGCAAGTAGAACTTGAGGGCACGAACTACATCCAGATTGTGTAGAAGACGTTCCTTCTTTGAAGAAGGATTTGGACACAAGGATGGAACAACAATCTCTTGATTGATATTCCTGTTAGTAACTACCTTAGGTAAGAACCCAGGTTTAGTACGCAGAACTACCTTATCTGAGTGAAAAATCAGATAAGGAGAATCACAATGTAATGCTGATAACTCAGAGACTCTTCGAGCCGAGGAAATAGCCATTAAAAACAGAACTTTCCAAGATAACAATTTTATATCAATGGAATGAAGGGGTTCAAATGGAACACCTTGTAAAACGTTAAGAACTAAGTTTAAACTCCATGGCGGAGCAACGGCTTTAAACACAGGCTTGATCCTAGCTAAAGCTTGACAAAAGGCCTGGACGTCTGGATTTTCTGACAGACGCCTGTGTAACAAGATGGACAGAGCTGAAATCTGTCCCTTTAATGAACTAGCCGATAAACCCTTTTCTAAACCTTCTTGTAGAAAAGACAATATCCTAGGGATCCTAACCTTACTCCAGGAGTAACGTTTGGATTCGCACCAGTATAGGTATTTGCGCCATATTTTATGGTAAATCTTTCTGGTAACAGGCTTCCTAGCCTGGATCAGGGTATCAATAACCGACTCAGAAAAACCACGCTTTGATAAAATCAAGCGTTCAATTTCCAAGCAGTCAGTTTCAGAGAAGTTAGATTTTGATGTTTGAATGGACCCTGTATCAGAAGGTCCTGTCTCAGAGGTAGAGACCAAGGTGGACAGGATGACATGTCCACTAGATCTGCATACCAAGTCCTGCGTGGCCATGCAGGCGCTATTAGAATCACAGATGCTCTCTCTTGTTTGATTTTCGCAATCAATCGAGGAAGCAGCGGGAAGGGTGGAAACACATAAGCCATCCCGAAGTTCCAAGGTGCTGTCAAAGCATCTATCAGAACCGCTCCCGGATCCCTGGATCTGGACCCGTAGTGAGGAAGTTTGGCGTTCTGGCGAGACGCCATGAGATCTATCTCTGGTTTGCCCCAACGTCGAAGTATTTGGGCAAAAATCTCCGGATGAAGTTCCCACTCTCCCGGATGAAAAGTCTGGCGACTCAAGAAATCCGCCTCCCAGTTCTCCACTCCCGGGATGTGGATTGCTGACAGGTGGCAAGAGTGAGACTCTGCCCAGCGAATTATCTTTGATACTTCCATCATTGCTAGGGAGCTTCTTGTCCCTCCCTGATGGTTGATGTAAGCTACAGTCGTGATATTGTCCGACTGAAACCTGATGAACCCCTGAGTTGTTAATTGGGGCCAAGCTAGAAGGGCATTGAGAACTGCTCTCAATTCCAGAATGTTTATTGGAAGGAGACTCTCCTCCTGATTCCATAATCCCTGAGTCTTCAGAGAATTCCAGACAGCGCCCCAACCTAGCAGGCTGGCGTCTGTTGTTACGATTGTCCAGTCTGGCCTGCTGAATGGCATCCCCCTGGACAGGTGTGGCCGATAAAGCCACCATAGAAGAGAATTTCTGGTCTCTTGATTCAGATTCAGGGTAGGGGACAAATCTGAGTAATCCCCATTCCACTGACTTAGCATGCACAATTGCAGCGGTCTGAGGTGTAGGCGTGCAAAAGGTACTATGTCCATTGCCGCTACCATTAAGCCGATCACCTCCATGCATTGAGCTACTGACGGGTGTTGAATGGAATGAAGGACACGGCATGCATCCTGAAGCCTTGTTAACCTGTCTTCTGTCAGGTAAATCTTCATTTCTACAGAATCTATAAGAGTCCCCAAGAATGGAACTCTTGTGAGAGGAAAAAGAGAACTTTTCTTTTCGTTCACTTTCCATCCATGCGACCTTAGAAATGCCAGAACTAACTCTGTATGAGACTTGGCAGTTTGAAAGCTTGAAGCTTGTATTAGAATGTCGTCTAGGTACGGAGCTACCGAAATCCCTCGCGGTCTTAGTACCGCCAGAAGGGCACCCAGAACCTTTGTGAAGATTCTTGGGGCCGTAGCCAATCCGAATGGAAGAGCTACAAACTGGTAGTGCCTGTCTAGGAAGGCAAACCGTAGATACCGTTGATGATCTTTGTGAATCGGTATGTGAAGGTAAGCATCTTTTAAATCCACTGTGGTCATGTACTGACCCTTTTGGATCATAGGTAAGATTGTCCGAATAGTTTCCATTTTGAACGATGGAACTCTTAGGAATTTGTTTAGAATCTTTAAATCTAAGATTGGCCTGAAAGTTCCCTCTTTTTTGGGAACCACAAACAGGTTTGAGTAGAACCCTTGTCCTTGTTCCGACCGCGGAACTGGATGGATCACTCCCATTAATAACAGATCTTGTACACAGCGTAGAAACGCTTCTTTCTTTATCTGGTTTGTTGACAACCTTGACAGATGAAATCTCCCTTTTGGGGGAGATAATTTGAAGTCTAGAAGGTATCCCTGAGATATGATCTCCAGCGCCCAGGGATCCTGAACATCTCTTGCCCAGGCCTGAGCGAAGAGAGAAAGTCTGCCCCCCACTAGATCCGGTCCCGGATCGGGGGCTCTCGGTTCATGCTGTCTTTGGGGCAGCAGCAGGTTTCCTGGCCTGTTTGCCCTTATTCCAGGACTGGTTAGGTTTCCAGCCTTGCCTGTAACGAGCAACAGCTCCTTCCTGTTTTGGTGCAGTGGAGGTTGACGCTGCTCCAAGTTTGAAATTCCGAAAGGGACGAAAATTAGACTGTCTAGCCTTAGCTTTGGCTTTGTCTTGAGGTAGGGCGTGGCCCTTACCTCCTGTAATGTCAGCGATAATTTCTTTCAACCCGGGCCCAAATAAAGACTGCCCCTTGAAAGGTATATTAAGTAATTTAGACTTAGAAGTAACATCAGCTGACCAGGATTTTAGCCACAGTGCTCTACGTGCCTGTATGGCGAATCCAGAGTTCTTAGCCGTAAGTTTGGTTAAATGTACTACGGCCTCCGAAATGAATGAATTGGCTAGTTTAAGGACTCTAAGCCTGTCCATAATGTCGTCTAGCGTAGATGAACTAAGGTTCTCTTCCAGAGACTCAATCCAAAATGCTGCCGCAGCCGTAATCGGCGCGATACATGCAAGGGGTTGCAATATAAAACCTTGTTGAACAAACATTTTCTTAAGGTAACCCTCTAATTTTTTATCCATTGGATCTGAAAAAGCACAGCTATCCTCCACCGGGATAGTGGTACGCTTAGCTAAAGTAGAAACTGCTCCCTCCACCTTAGGGACCGTTTGCCATAAGTCCCGAGTAGTGGCGTCTATTGGAAACATCTTTCTAAATATTGGAGGGGGTGAGAACGGCACACCGGGTCTATCCCACTCCTTAGTAACAATTTCAGTTAATCTCTTAGGTATAGGAAAAACGTCAGTACTCGCCGGTACCGCAAAGTATTTATCCAACCTACACATTTTCTCTGGTATTGCAATGGTGTTACAATCATTGAGAGCTGCTAAGACCTCCCCTAGTAATGCACGGAGGTTCTCCAATTTAAATTTAAAATTTGAAATATCTGAATCCAATCTGTTTGGATCAGAACCGTCACCCACAGAATGAAGCTCTCCGTCCTCATGCTCTGCAAGCTGTGACGCAGTATCAGACATGGCCCTAGTATTGTCAGCGCACTCTGTTCTCACCCCAGAGTGATCACGCTTGCCTCTTAGTTCTGGTAATTTAGACAAAACTTCAGTCATAACAGTAGCCATATCATGTAATGTTATCTGTAATGGCCGCCCAGATGTATTAGGCGCCATAATATCACGCACCTCCCGGGCGGGAGATGCAGGTACTGCCGCGTGAGGCGAGTTAGTCGGCATAACTCTCCCCTCGCAGTTTGGTGAAATTTGTTCACATTGTACAGATTGACTTTTATTTAAAGTAGCATCAATACAGTTAGTACATAAATTTCTATTGGGCTCCACCTTGGCATTGGAACAAATGACACAGATATCATTCTCTGAGTCAGACATGTTTAACACACTAGCAATAACTTGCAACCTGGTTATAATCTTTTTTAACAAAAACGTACTGTGCCTCAAAGAGGTACTTAAACGATTAAATGACAGTTGAGATAATGAACTGAAACAGTTATAGCATCAAGTTTAAAATAACACAACTTTTAGCAAAGGTTTGTTCCCATTAGTAAATAACTAAATTTGACATAAAAAATTATAGAGTAACGTTTTTATTCACAGTCAATAAAAATTCTCACAGCTCTGCTGAGAGAATGTACCTCCCTTCAAAGAAGTTTGAAGACCCCTGAGATCTGTCAGTGAACCGGATCATGCAGGAAATATAATAGTAGCTGACTGGAATTTTTTGATGCGTAGCAAAAGACCGCCAAAAACGGCCCCTCCCCCTCACACACAGCAGTGAGGAGAAACGAAACTGTCACAATTTAAAGCAGACAACTGCCAAGTGGAAAATAATGCCCAAACATTTATTTACTCAGTACCTCAGCAATGTAAACGATTCTACATTCCAGCAAAAACGTTTAACATGACAATATTTATTAAAAGGATTAGTGACCTTTAACAGAGTAGTTCCGGTGAAAAACCATTCCCAGAATACTGAAGTGTATACATACATGTCATTATAACGGTATAGCAGGATTTTTTCATCAATTCCATTCAGAAAATAAAAACTGCTACATACCTCTATGCAGATTCATCTGCCCGCTGTCCCCTGATCTGAAGCCTTTACCTCCCTCAGATGGCCGAGAACAGCAATATGATCTTAACTACTCCGGTTAACATCATAGTAAAAAACTCTGGTAGATTCTTCTTCAAACTCTGCCAGAGAAGTAATAACACGCTCCGGTGCTATTGTAAAATAACAAACTTTTGATTGAAGTCATAAAAACTAAGTATAATCACCATAGTCCTCTCACACATCCTATCTAGTCGTTGGGTGCAAGAGAATGACTGGGACTGACGTAGAGGGGAGGAGCTATATCAGCTCTGCTGGGTGAATCCTCTTGCATTTCCTGTTGGGGAGGAGTTATATCCCAGAAGTAATGATGACCCGTGGACTGATCGCACATAACAGAAGAAAGAAAAGCTTTTTTAGAGGAGGATTTAAGCACCGATTCAGAACCACCAGAAGAGGTGGGTGGAAAAAACAAAAGACAAACGAGAAACAAAAAAACTCAGAAAGACAAACAACAGACCAACAAACCACCCAAAAGGAATCCGAGCCCATTCTCCCTAATAAGGATGAGAAATTAAGAATTATAAATCTATCCAATCGGGTCTTAACCTCTCTCCACATAAACGTGTTATCAAAAGGTCTATCCTTCTGTCCACATAATAACCTGGACAAATTTGAGGTTATTAAAGATATACAATTGTTTCTGCGTAAACTTCTGCTAAAGAGACATTTTACTAACAACGAACCTGATATTCCATCTGCTGACTGGACTGAAGATGAATTGGAATCTTTACAAATACTAAATGATCTCAATTCAGAACAAGATGCCTGTGAAAAATTAAATTGGCGAAAGACGCTCAAAACTAAATCAAAATACGTTCCTCCCAATAACACATGTCCTAACATTGAAGTCTTCAATCAAATTGTATGTCAAAGTATCAACAAATTAGATATTACCTCTAAACAACAAAATCTATCTAAAAGAGAAAGAGAAACTCTTACTGAAATGGAATCCTGGAATGACGTTATAATCCGTAATGCCGATAAGGGCGGCAACATCGTGATATGGCCCATAGAAATGTATTTGGATGAGGCTAAATTGCAATTAAAGAACAAAACCTGTTATAAAGAACTATGGAGCAACCCTACAGGAGACTTTCATGTGCAATACAACAAACTGATAGACTCAGCCTTCAAAAATGGCATAATCAACACTAAAGAAAAAAAGTTTCTAACTATAACGCATCCAAAAGTGGCAACGTTTTATCTAATTCCTAAAGTCCACAAAAACAGCCACAAACCACCCGGCAGACCCATTGTGTCTGGGAATGAGAACCTAACAGAAAAGGCGAGTCAATACGTTGATTTTAGATTAAGACCATTTTTAACACAATTATCATCATATGTGAAAGACACCATGGAAGTGCTACAAATAATACAGGATATTAACATCTCCAAAGACACCTGGCTAGTCTCCTGTGACGTGGAATCACTGTATACCAGTATTGATCACAAACTTGGATTACATGCCATCGAATACTTTCTTAACATGTCATCCGATGAAAATCCAGACCACAACCAATTCACACTCAATTTGCTCAAATTTGTGCTAACCAAAAACTATTTTCTGTTCAACAACAAATTTTACCTCCAAACTCAAGGCACCGCCATGGGCACTGCCTGTGCTCCCACCTACGCTAATCTATTTTTAGGGTGGTGGGAGCAAACCAAGGTATTCTGTGACACAAATGATGAGTATTCAGACAAAATCCCGATCTGGATTCGATACATAGACGACATCCTGTTCTTATGGGAGGGTACGGAAGAAGATCTCGATCTCTTTCTACTGAAATTAAATCAAAATAATCTGAACATCAGATTAACCCATCATAAAAGTCAGACAAATATCTCCTTTCTGGACTTATTAATCTGTAAGGAAGAAGATGGCTCTCTGAGCACTGATTTGTATCGAAAAGAAACAGCCACCAACAATGTTTTATTTGCCACCAGTGCCCATGCTCCAAATACCACAAAATCTCTACCAGTCGGTGAATTCTTGAGACTAAGGAGAAACTGCTCACAAGATATCACCTTTAAGAAAAGAGCTGCAGAATTGGAAAAACGCCTACTTCTGAGGGGCTATAGCAAGAGATCTATTCACAAGGCTAAAATCAGAGCATTAAAAACCGCTAGATCTGAACTATTAAAAACAAAAAACAAAAAATGTGACAACAAAACCAGACTGGTATTAACGTACAACCAGCAAACACAGCAAATTGTGAATATTATCAATAACAACTGGCATATACTTCAAGCGGACCCCCTTCTAAAAGACCTAATAGGAGAAAGGGTTCAACTCAGTTATCGCAGAAGTAGAAACCTAAAGGAAATGCTGAGCCCCAGTCATTTTGTACCAAAATCCAATTCTACTAGAGCTCCTGAAAAAGGTTCATTCTTATGTGGAAACTGCTCCTCATGCTACAACATGATCAAAAAGAAATCTATCACCGATAGATTTGGGAAAGATCATCAAATTAAGAGTTACATTAACTGCAACTCTAGTGGAGTAATCTATGTCCTCCAGTGCAAATGTCCCAAAGTGTATATAGGTATGACGACAAGAACCATACACACCCGACTGATGGAACATTTGCGAAATATTCGTAATGCCCCGAAAGATCTATCTAAAGACAAAAAAATTACATCAGTAGCTTCACATTTCTTTAAACACCATCAATCCAAGACATCTGAATTAAAATGCTTTGGAATCCAGAAGATATCCCTGGGACTAAGAGGAGGCGACCTTGAGACAGCGTTACTCAAGGCTGAAGCAAAATGGATATACCTAATGGATAGCGTATACCCCAAAGGCATGAATGAACAGAACAATTACTCGATGTTCATATGAGCAAACCTAATATCTGTAATATATCCAATTATAAGAAAATAGTGCTGTAAACACTCTCTACAGTACCAAATGTAATTCAGGGTAAGATTTAAGACTCAGTTGCTCAATATAGATCCTTGAACCATAAATAAATATCATGCAAGGCTATACACTCAATACCTAAATTAAAATTAAAATAAATAAGTATCCAAACTATAAAAATATTGTTTAGGGCAATTCAGCCCTTTTATTTTCTCTCACACTAGTACCCCTGGGAGGGAAATTCAAAGAGAGACACCTTAATTATATAGTTCGCATTCACCACCTCTCACTATTTCCCACTGTATTTTCCCCCTCCAGTGTATAGCGTTTATACATCACTAGCATCACTCACAGCGCATAATCAGCCCCCTTCAAAATCACACGCAGCACGAAGTACACAACACCACTACACAATCACCTTTTTCCCCCCCTCCCCTTATTCCCAGCACATCAGTGCATTTCACCTTCACATCCTCATTCTTTAAATACATTAGGCATGGGGTATTCTATTATTCCATTTTTCTACTTTTTTATGCACCTGCACTCTCACCTACTACTTTTTCAATTGTGATAAGCAAAAACCCTAAATAACATCATTCACTTAATTGTATCCCCTAACAACATCAAGTATAAGGTATTCTATTTCCCTATGCACTTGCACTTGCACACATTTCCCCCTTTTTCAACTTTGACACACTATGACATTATAAACGAAAATACAACCATTTATTTAAATGAACAAGACTCAGGGTAGAAAGTAAAGCAAAGACTGTAAAAAGCTTCACATTCAGGCAATAAACTTACAATAAACTAAGGCGAACGAACACACCCTGCAATAGAGCAGGTGAGAGCCAAATGTAGATACGATAATCAATAGCCCCATATGATCGCACTTTAAATCCTGTTATTGTACACCACGCCAGTATTTAATTTTATTAAAACATACTGTATACAATCCCAATGTTTCCAAATGCATGTCCCGTATGTAAGTGCACTTCATCTGTCAAATACGGGATTGAGCTCTGAACATCCTAGACGTCAATCATGCCGAAAAAAACGCCTCCTCAAACATTTCAGAGGATTTCTATTGGTTGAAATGTAGCCAATGGGTTTGCGCACACGCATTTAAATACCCTGAGACGCCGGCCCGCGTCACCTTTGAAAAAGCCGAAACGCTATCGGCGAAACATGTTAGGGATGGGTATCTGACAATACCCTGTTGTTTTTCTTTTTAATGGCATAGCCAACTTTAACAAGTAAACGTTTTGATATAGTGGCATCTGGGCAAAATTAGTATCAATAATTTGGGGGTATTTTGAAAACCGCTAGTGGCAATTGTCAGAAGCTATTCATAGGGTAATAGAAATAACAGCTTTAACGGTCAATTTGCGAAATCAATCGCACTGACATAGACTTTAAAAAGCTATATAATAATACCTTATAACAATAGCGGTCAGCTAGTGACAACTTTGAAAAGCCAATTACGGACCAATACTTTAACTGTTAGCCACACATACAGGCAGCTCAAAATTATACTACAACAATCACCTGTTGTTAGCACAACTGCAGAAAAGCTGGGTACTAGCAATAACAGTACCTTAAGACTACTTCAATTATTTCAGACGGTATAAAGTTGCAATAGCCAACTCTAAAAGAAATTAAAGACAGCCTCTTCAACACATAGCTAAGATTAATATTATGTGAATATTCTTATGCCACAATAGACAGAACCTACAACTGGCTACTTATACATACACTATAACTAGTAGCGACAGGTTACTGATATACAAACCTGAGTAGGCTGCACAGAATATATTACTCTAAGTAAGTTGTCTATAAATACCGTCTCTCATGTATTACATTATGCAAGCAAAATTTGTCAAGGCTGCAAAGTGACTAAAAACAGTTGATAATATACTTAGTAAGACATACTGTTTGCCACTAAGTATAGACCATAGGAGGTTGTACACCAAAGCACCAACATTTGCCAGACTCCTAACCAAGATATCCTTAATAAAAAACCCTGTTGCAAAAATTGATTAATTTCACAATATATACTAAAGATATTTAAAGCACTTCTGATATTCATAAAGCTATATTATGTATACATATCTTTAATATAATCTATTGCAACCCAAGGGACAATATACTAAGATAAAGTTTAAGCCGTATTAAGAACTTACATCTATCTGGAACTCAGTAATCTAACTGAAGGAGTTAACAATACCCACACAGATATTTATATATCCATCAAGTGAAAAACACGAAACTATTCAAATATACTAGTTACTAAAGTAACCTCTACTGATAGTACTTTAGTATATATTTCTCAAATACGGTTTTTTAACTATATACTGGAATGTCTGCATGACAGATTGTTGAAATAATCAGCGGTGTAGAATACCCCAGAATACCAGCCAATTATTTATTTGATAGATTAATAATTCCTATTCAGATATTCCTGAATATTCTATAATAGAGGCAATCTATCCATTCGAAATTCAGTGCCACTTTCTTATATTCAGTAAAGTTGCTATGTGTTTTTAAAGTACACACACTTACACAATCAAGAACGGTTTTAATCCAATGTTGATTTAATAAAAGTTATGTTTTAATTTCCTTTTTCAAACCTTTGGTTTACAATGGTTGTTTAAGTTTCATATCTATATCAATATTTGTATTAGGAACCGAAGTGCTACCAAGGTGCATCCCACCACTAGGATACCTATGATCCACTATCTGGGGGGGTTTTCTTTCTCCTCCTCGAACCATAGTATTTACCACACAGCGACTGACACTATATTTTTATACTCACCTTGCCCAGCTGTTGGTGGACACTCAGATTATACATCATGATTGCCCCATCCAGGATCTCCAGCAGAGAGTTTTCCGTTATTGGATGATCTGGCTCCTCTGCAGGTCTTCCCAACAATAGCCCTTCGTTACCATGGTGACCTTCAACTGCAGAAACACAAACAACAATTGCAGCTGTGCACCAAGAAATTGTATCACTCAAGAAACTCTTCTTCATGTGACATCGTGTAGCCAAACAAAATAGGTTAACTTGGGTTTTTCAAACCAATGAACCACACAGTTTTAGGAAAAATGCATTTCCAATCTATAGATTAACCAGCCAACCTAAGGTTTATAATATATAATATATGAAGAATATATATCAGCAATTAATATGAAATAGATCTGCACAAAAAAAATTAATTATTGGAAAAATTGCATGTTACTTGAATGTTATTTTATTTCCTCTGCTGTGGTTAATTAGGGACAGATATAAATGAGCTTCAGCACAGATCAAGCAATCACTAGATAGTATGTTACAGGGTTCAGTCTGCAGCACATACTCTAGTCTCACACACAAACACAATTTTCAGATATAAACTATAGGAAAGGTGAACAAATTAAGTCATGAGTGCATATTGCAAAGTTTTGTTTAAAGGGACATGCAACCAAAAAGTTTTCCTTTATGATTCAGATGGAGTATACAATTTTAAACAACTTGGAATAGCTACTAGGGATGTACATTCGGACCCTTCGTAAGGATCTGAATAGTAAGTAAGCAGCGGCTCATGCCCTTCGGATATTTTCGTTGCCGGATTGATTCTTGTAAAAGATCCCCAACTCTAAAAATCTGGATTTACACAGATCTTAGTGTGGGGATCTTTAAGAGAAATTAATCCGGTTACGAAAATATCTGAAGGACACGAGCTGCTGCTTATTTCCATATTGATATCCTCACAAAGGATTCAAATGTACATACCAAATAGCTTCCCCACTTCTTGTATTAAGTTCTCATTTATAATAATATTAGTCTTTATTCAATTTCTCACTCACTGTCATCCTCTGTACGTTGCTCCACACTAAGGCTTCGGACTTTAACCTTCTCCAGGGCACCCAGGGGCCGTCTTGGGTTCATCAGGCTAACAGCGGCAGTGCTAAGGAAGCGGTTTGCTCTTCCTAGTGTAGGGGAACTGAGCCAGCTGGGTCGAGCAAGGGCACCGCCAATTGCCAAAGATGCACTTGACCTCTGTGAATAAGAGAATGAGAGAGAATGAGATAGGGGAGGAAATGAGAGAGCAAGAAAGAGTGAGAGAGTCCAAGAGAAAGAAAAAGAGAATGAGAGAAGAACACAGTGAGAGAAGGGAAAAAAGTAATAGAATGAGAGGATGAAGAAAGGAGGAGGGAGTGAGAAAGAAAGAAAGAAAAAAAGAAAGAAAGAAAGAAAGAAAGAGAGAAAGATAGAGAGGGAGGGAGAAAGAGACAAAAAGAGTAAGAGAAACAAAGCAGGGGGAACAGTATGGGAAGGTAGCAAGAAAAAAAAAGGCTAAGAGCCTGATGATCAAAAATCCCTGGCATGAAGAGAAATCACGCCAAATATTTGGGGGCTTTTTTTGAGCATTATTTTGCAATTTAGGTGTCTCTCCTTCCCATCCAGAACTCTGTATAGAGAGATAAACAACTCACACGAAAAAAAAACAATTAATGTAAGAACTTACCTGATAAATTAATTTCTTTCATATTGGCAAGAGTCCATGAGCAAGTGACGTATGGGATATACAATCCTACAAGGAGGGGCAAAGTTTCCCAAAACTCAAAATGCCTATAAATACACCCTTCACCACACCCACAATTCAGTTTAACGAATAGCCAAGTAGTGGGGTGATAGAATAAGGAGTAAAAAAGCATACAAAAAGAGTAACTGGAAATAAAATTGTGC
Source organism: Bombina bombina (assembly GCF_027579735.1). NCBI lineage: Eukaryota > Metazoa > Chordata > Amphibia > Anura > Bombinatoridae > Bombina > Bombina bombina. The sequence goes on along the minus strand of NW_026512612.1, from coordinate 208,519 downwards.
TTTTTATACAAAAATCATAACCACCATAAAAAAGGGCTGGGCCTCATGGACTCTTGCCAATATGAAAGAAATGAATTTATCAGGTACGTTCTTACATAATTATGTTTTCTTTCATGTAATTGTCAAGAGTCCATGAGCTAGTGACGTAAGGGATAGAAATACCCAAGATGTGGGAGACCACAGAAGAGTCACTAGAAAGGGAGGGATAAAATAAAAACAGCTATTTCCGCTGAAAAAAATTAAATCCACAAAAAAATAAGTCTCTTATAAATTTCACATAAATTTCAAGAAAAAAAACTTAAATCATAAGCAGAAGAATCAAACTGAGACAGCTGCCTGAAGAACTTGTCTACCAAAGACTGCTTCAGAAGAAGCAAATACATCAAAATGGTAAAATTTAGTAAATGTATGCAAAGAAGACCAAGTTGCTGCTTTGCAAATCTGATCAACTGAAGCTTCATTCTTAAAAGCCCAAGAAGTGGCTACTGATCTAGTAGAGTGAGCTGTAATTCTCTGAGGCGGAGACTGTCCTGCCTCTAAATAAGCCTTGTGAATCAAAAGCTTTAACCAAGATGCCAAAGAAATGACAGAGGCTTTCTGACCTTTCCTAGGACCAGAAAAAACAACAAATAGACTAGAAGTCTTCCTGAAATCTTTAGTAGCTTTGACATAATATTTCAAAGCTCTTACAACATCCAAAGAACGTAGAGATCTTTCAAGAGTATTCTTGGGATTAGGACACAAGAAAGGAACAACAACTTCCCTACTAATGTTGTTAGAATTCACAACCTTAGGAAGAAATTTAAACAAAGTCCGCAAAACAGCCTTATCCCGATGGAAAAATCAGAAAAAGAGACTCACAAGAGAGCAGACAATTCAGAAACTCTTCTAGCGGAAGAGATAGCCAAAAGGAACAACACTTTCCAAGAAAGTAGTTTAATATCCAAAGAATGCTTAGGCTCAAAAGGTGGAGCCTGCAAAGCCTTCAAAACAAAATTAAGATTCCAAGGAGGAGAGATTGATTTAACAAGAGGCTTGATACGAACCAAAGCCTGAACAAAACAGTGAATATCAGGAAGTTTAGCAATCTTTCTATGAAATAAAACAGAAAGAGCAGAGATTTGTCCCTTCAAAGACATTTGAAGACAAGCCTTTATCCAAACCATCCTGAAGAAACTGTAAAATTATAGGAATCCTAAAAGAATGCCAAGAAAATTTATGAGAAAAACACCATGAAATATAGGTTTTCCAAACCCGATAATAAATATTCCTTGAAACAGACTTACGAGCCTGTAGCATAGTATTAATCACTGAGTCAGAGAAACCTCTATGACTAAGCACTAAGCGTTCAATTTTCATACCTTCAAATTTAGTGATTTGAGATCTTGATGGAAAAATGTCCCTTGAGGACAGAAGGTCCGCCCTTAAAGGAAGTGGCCAAGGCTGGCAACTGGACATCCGGACAAGATCCGTATACCAAAACCTATGAGGCCATGCTGGTGCTATCAGAAACACATGTGATTGTTCCAATATGATCTTGGAGATCACCCTTGGAAGAAGAACTAGAGGCGGAAAAATGTAAGCAGGTTGGTAAAACCAAGGAACTGCTAACGCATCCATCATCTCCGCCTGAGGATCCCTAGACCTGGAAAGGTACCTGGGAAGCTTCTTGTTTAGATGGGAAGCCATCAGATCTATTTCGGGGAGACCCCACATCTGTACAATCTGACAAAATACATCTGGATGGAGAGACCACTCCCCTGGATGTAAAGACTGACAACTGAGATAATCCGCTTCCCAATTGTCTACACCTGGAATATGTATCGCAGAAATTAGACATGAGTTGGAGTCGGCCCAAGAAAGTATCCGAGATACTTCTTTCATCTCTAATGGACTGCGAGTCCCCCCTTTGATGATTGACATATGCCACAGTTGTGATATTATCTGTCTGAAAACAAATGAATAATTCTTTCTTTAATAGTGGCCAAGCCTGAAGAGCCCTGAAAACAGCACAGAGTTCTAAAAACATAATTTATGTAAGAACTTACCTGATAAATTCATTTCTTTCATATTAGCAAGAGTCCATAAGCTAGTGACGTATGGGATATACATTCCTACCAGGAGGGGCAAAGTTTCCCAAACCTCAAAATGCCTATAAATACACCCCTCACCACACCCACAAATCAGTTTAACCAATAGCCAAGAAGTGGGGTGATAAGAAAAAAGTGCGAAGCATAAATATAAGGAATTGGAATAATTGTGCTTTATACAAAAAAATCATAACCACCACAAAAAGGGGTGGGCCTCATGGACTCTTGCTAATATGAAAGAAATGAATTTATCAGGTAAGTTCTTACATAAATTATGTTTTCTTTCATGTAATTAGCAAGAGTCCATGAGCTAGTGACGTATGGGATAATGACTACCCAAGATGTGGATCTTCCACGCAAGAGTCACTAGAGAGGGAGGGATAAAATAAAGACAGCCAATTCCGCTGAAAATAATCCACACCCAAACAAAGTTTAAATCTTATAATGAAAAAAACTGAAAATATAAGCAGAAGAATCAAACTGAAACCGCTGCCTGAAGTACTTTTCTACCAAAAACTGCTTCAGAAGAAGAAAACACATCAAAATGGTAGAATTTAGTAAAAGTATGCAAAGAAGACCAAGTTGCTGCTTTGCAAATCTGAACAACCGAAGCTTCATTCCTAAACGCCCAGGAAGTAGAAACTGACCTAGTAGAATGAGCTGTAATCCTTTGAGGCGGAGTTTTACCCGACTCGACATAAGCATGATGAATTAAAGATTTCAACCAAGATGCCAAAGAAATGGCAGAAGCCTTCTGACCTTTCCTAGAACCGGAAAAGATAACAAATAGACTAGAAGTCTTTTGAAAATTCTTAGTAGCTTCAACATAATATTTCAAAGCTCTAACTACATCCAAAGAAAGCAATGATTTCTCCTTAGAATTATTAGGATTAGGACATAATGAAGGAACCACAATTTCTCTACTAATGTTGTTAGAATTCACAACCTTAGGTAAAAATTTAAAAGAAGTTCGCAACACCGCCTTATCCTGATGAAAAATCAGAAAAGGAGACTCACAAGAAAGAGCAGATAATTCAGAAACTCTTCTGGCAGAAGAGATGGCCAAAAGGAACAAAACTTTTCAAGAAAGTAATTTAATGACCAAAGAATGCATAGGTTCAAACAGAGGAGCTTGAAGAGCCCCCAGAACCAAATTCAAACTCCAAGGAGGAGAAATTGACTAAATGACAGGTTTTATACGAACCAAAGCTTGTACAAAACAATGAATATCAGGAAGATTAACAATCTTTCTGTGAAAAAGAACAGAAAGAGAAGAGATTTGTCTTTTCAAGGAACTTGCAGACAAACCTTTATCCAAACCATCCTGAAGAAACTGTAAAATTCTCGGAATTCTAAAAGAATGCCAGGAAAAATGATGAGAAAGACACCAAGAAATATAAGTCTTCCAGACTCTATAATATATCTCCCTAGATACGGATTTACGAGCCTGTAACATAGTAATAATCACAGAGTCAGAGAAAACTCTTTGACTAAGAATCAAGCGTTCAATCTCCATACCTTTAAATTTAAGGATTTGAGATCCTGATGGAAAAAAGGACCTTGTGACAGAAGGTCTGGTCTTAACGGAAGAGTCCACGGTTGGCAAGAGGCCATCCGGACAGGATCCGCATACCAAAAACCTGTGAGGCCATGCTGGAGCCACCAGCAGAACAAATGAGCATTCCTTCAGAATCTTGGAGATTACTCTTGGAAGAAGAACTAGAGGCGGAAAGATATAGGCAGGATGATACTTCCAAGGAAGTGACAACGCATCCACTGCTTCCGCTTGAGGATCCCTGGATCTGGACAGATACCTGGGAAGTTTCTTGTTTAGATGAGAAGCCATCAAATCTATTTCTGGAAGACCCCATATTTGAACAATCTGAAGAAATACCTCTGGGAGAAGAGACCATTCGCCCGGATGAAACGTGTGGCGACTGAGATAATCCGCTTCCCAATTGTCTACACCTGGGATATGAACCGCAGAAACTAGACAGGAGCTGGATTCCGCCCATACCAGAATTCGAGATACTTCTTTCATAGCCAGAGGACTGTGAGTCCCTCCTTGATGATTGATGTATGCCACAGTTGTGACATTGTCTGTCTGAAAACAAATGAACGATTCTCTCTTTAGAAGAGGCCAAGACTGAAGAGCTCTGAAAATTGCACGGAGTTCCAAAACATTGATCGGTAATCTCACCTCCTGAGATTCCCAAACCCCTTGTGCTGTCAGAGACCCCCACACAGCTCCCCAACCTGTAGGACTTGCATCTGTTGAAATTACAGTCCAGGTCGGAAGAACAAAAGAAGCCCCCTGAACTAAACGATGGTGATCTGTCCACCACGTCAGAGAGTGTTGTACAATCGGTTTTAAAGATATTAATTGAGATATCTTTGTGTAATCCCTGCACCACTGGTTCAGCATACAGAGCTGAAGAGGCCGCATGTGAAAACGAGCAAAGGGGATCGCGTCCGATGCCGCAGTCATAAGACCTAGAATTTCCATGCATAAGGCTACCAAAGGGAAAGATTGTGACTGAAGGTTTCGACAAGCTGATATCAACTTTAGACGTCTCATGTCTATCAAAGATAGAGTTATGGATACTGAATCTATCTGAAAACCTAAAAAGGTTATCTAAGTCTGAGGAATCAATGAACTTTTTGGTAAATTGATCCTCCAACCATGATGTTGAAGAAACAACACAAGTCGATTCGAATGAGATTCTGCTAAATGTGAAGACTGAGCAAGTACCAAGATATCGTCCAAATAAGGAATACCACAATACCCTGTTCTCTGATTACAGACAGAAGGGCACCGAGAACCTTCGTAAAAATTATTGGAGCTGTAGCTAGGCCAAACGGCAGAGCCACAAACTGGTAATGCTTGTCTAGGAAAGAGAATCTCAGAAACTGATAGTGATCTGGATGAATCGGAATATGCAGATATGCATCCTGTAAATCTATAGTAGACATATAATGCCCTTGTTGAACAAAAGGCAGGATAGTCCCTACAGTTACCATTTTGAATGTTGGTATCCTTACATAACGATTCAATATTTTTAGATCCAGAACTGGACTGAAGGAATTTTCCTTCTTTGGTACAATGAAGAGATTTGAATAAAACCCCAGTCCCTGTTCCAGAACTGGAACTGGCAAAATTACTCCAGTCAACTCTAGATCTGAAACACATTTCAGAAATGCTTGAGCCTTCACTGGGTTTACTGGGACACGGGAAAGAAAAAATCTCTTAGCAGGAGGCCTTATCTTGAAGCCAATTCTGTACCCTTCTGAAACAATGTTCTGAATCCAAAGATTGTGAACGGAATTGATCCAAATTTCTTAGAAAAAACGTAATCTGCCCCCTACCAGCTGAGCTGGAATGAGTGCCGCACCTTCATGTGGACTTAGGAGCTGGCTTTGATTTTCTAAAAGGCTTGGATTTATTCCAGACTGGAGATGGTTTCCAAACTGATACCGCTCCTGAGGATGAAGGATCAGGTTTTTGTTCCTTGTTGTGACGAAAGGAACGAAAACGATTATTACCCTGGAAAGAAAGGGAAAGCAGAGTAGACTTAGAAGACATATCAGCATTCCAAGTCTTAAGCCATAAAGCTCTTCTAGCTAAAATAGCTAGAGACATATACCTGACATCAACTCTAATGATATCAAAAGATGGCATTACAAATAAAATTATTAGCATGTTGAAGAATAAAAATGCTATGAGAATTATGATCTGTTACTTGTTGCGCTAAAGCTTCTAACCAAAAGATGAAGCTGCAGCAACATCCGCTAAAGATATAGCAGGTCTAAGAAGATTACCTGAACACAAGTAAGCTTTTCTTAGAAAGGATTCAATTTTCCTATCTAAAGGATCCTTAAGGAAGTACCATCTGCCGTAGGAATAGTAGTACGCTTAACAAGAGTAGAGACAGCCCCATCAACTTTAGGGATTTTGTCCCAAAACTCTAATCTGTCAGATGGCACAGGATATAATTGCTTAAAACGTTTAGAAGGAGTAAATGAATTACCCAAATTATTCCATTCCCTGGAAATTACTTCAGAAATAGCACTAGGGACAGGAAAAAACTTCTGGAATAACTACAGGAGATTTAAAAACCTTATTTAAACGTTTAGATTTAGTAACAAGAGGACCAGAATCCTCAATTTCTAATGCAATTAGGACTTCTTTAAGTAAAGAACGAATAAATTTCATTTTAAATAAATATGAAGATTTATCAGCATCAACCTCTGAGACAGAATCCTCTGAACCATAAGAACCATTATCAGAATCAGAATGATGATGTTCATTTAAAAATTCATCTGAAAAATGAGAAGTTTTAAAAGACTTTTTACGTTTACTAGAAGGAGGAATAACAGACATAGCCTTCTTAATGGATTAGAAACAAAAACTCTTATGTTATCAGGAACACTCTGAGTATTAGATGTTGACAGAACAGCAACAGGTAATGTAACAGTACTAAAGGAAATATTATCTGCATTTAACAGTTTGACATGACAAAACAGTACAAACAACAGCTGGAGGAACAGATACCATAAGTTTACAGTAGATACACTTAGCTTTGGTAGCTCCAGCCCCAGGCAGCGATTTTCCAGAAGTATCTTCTGACTCAGTTTCAACGTGGGACATCTTGCAATATGTAATAGAAAAAACAACATATAAAGCAAAATTGATCAAATTCCTTAAATGACAGTTTCAGGAATGGGAAAAAAATGCCAGTGAACAAGCTTCTAGCAACCAGAATCAATAAAAAAATGAGACTTAAATAATGTGGAGACAATAGTGACGCCCATATTTTTTTAGCGCCAAAAATGACGCCCACATTATTTGGCGCCTAAATGCTTTTGGCGCCAAAAATGACGCCACATCCGGAACGCCGACACTTTTGGGGCAAAAGAACATCAAAAATGACGCAACTTCCGGCGACACGTATGACGCCGGAAACAGAATTTTTTTTTTTTTTGCGCCAAAAAAGTCCGCGCCAAGAATGACGCAATAAAATTAAGCATTTTCAGCCCCCGCGAGCCTAACAGCCCACAGGGAAAAAGTCAAATTTTTAAGGTAAGAAAAAAAAAAATGATTTATTCATATGCATTATCCCAAATATGAAACTGACTGTCTGAAAATAAGGAACGTTGAACATCCTGAGTCAAGGCAAATAAATGTTTGAATACATATATTTAGAACTTTATAAAAAAGTGCCCAACCATAGCTTAGAGTGTCACAAAAATAAGACTTACTTACCCCAGGACACTCATCTACATGTTGTAGAAAGCCAAACCAGTACTGAAACGAAAATCAGCAGAGGTAATGGTATATAAATAAGAGTATATCGTCAATCTGAAAAGGGAGGTAAGAGATGAATCTCTACGACCGATAACAGAGAACCTATGAAATAGACCCCGTAGAAGGAGATCATTGAATTCAAATAGGCAATACTCTCTTCACATCCCTCTGACATTCACTGCACGCTGAGAGGAAAACCGGGCTCCAACCTGCTGCGGAGCGCATATCAACGTAGAATCTAGCACAAACTTACTTCACCACCTCCATAGGAGGCAAAGTTTGTAAAACTGATTTGTGGGTGTGGTGAGGGGTGTATTTATAGGCATTTTGAGGTTTGGGAAACTTTGCCCCTCCTGGTAGGAATGTATATCCCATACGTCACTAGCTCATGGACTCTTGCTAATTACATGAAAGAAATATTGATTGGTAACCTCGCCTCTTGAGGATTCCAAACTCCTTGTGCTGTCAGAAACCCCCAGACAGCTCCCCAACCCGTGAGACTTGCATAATTTGAAATCACAGTCCAGGCAGGACGAACAAATGAGGTCCCTTGAATAATCCGATGATGGACTAACCACCAAGAATGAATGTTGGGATTTAAGTATATCAACTGTGATATCCGAGTATAATTCCTGCACCATTGATTCAGCATGCAAAGCTGCAGAGGTCTCATATGAAAATGAGCAAATGGGATCACGTTCGATGCTGCAGTCATGAGACCTAAAACTTCCATGCACATAGTCACTGAAGGGAATGATCGAGACTGAAGGTTTCGACAGGCAGAAACCAATTTCATTTGTCTCTTGTCTGTTAAAGACAGAGTCATGGACACTGAATCTATCTGGAAACCTAAAAAGGTGACCCTTCTCTGAGGAATCAAGGAACTCTTCGGTAAATTAATCCTCCAACCATGTCTTTGAAGAAACAACACAAGTTGATTTGTGTTAGACTCTGCTAAATGAAAAGATTGAGCCAGTACCAAGGTATCGTCCAAATAAGGAAACACTGCAATACCCTGCTCTCTGATTACAGATAGAAGGGCACCGAGAACCTTCGAAAAGATTCTTGGAGCTGTTGCTAGGCCAAATGGAAGAGCAAACAACTGGTAATGCTTGTCTAGAAAAGAGAATCTCAGAAACCGATAGTAAACTGGATGAATCGGAATATGAAGATACGCATCCTGTAAGTCTATTTAGGACATGTAATGACCTTGCTGAACAAAAGGCAGAATAGTCCTTATAGTCACCATCTTGAAAGTTGGGACTCTTACAAAAATGATTCAAAAACTTCAGATCCAGAACTGGTCAGAAAGAATTTTCCTTCTTTGGGAACAAAACCGATTAGAAGCTTTAGATTTACCTTTAGGCTTTTGAGGCAAAAAAACTCCCTTCCCCTCAGAAATAATTGAATCCAACTGGGAACCAAACAAATTATTAACCTGGAATGAAAAGGATAGAAACCTAGATTTAGATACCATGTCAGCATTCCATGATTTGAGCCATAAAACTCTTCTAGCTAAAATAGCCAAAGACATAGATTTAACATTAGTCTTGATGATATCAAAAATAGCATTACAGATAAAATGATTAGCATGTTGAAGCAAACGAACAACGCTATGCAAATCAAAGTCTTTTTCCCGTTGTGCTAAGCTATCCAACCAAAAAGATGATGCAGCTGCAACATCAGCCATAGAAATGGCAGGTCTGAGCATATAGCCAGAATGCAAATAAGCTTTCCTTAGATAAGATTCAATCTTCCTATCTAAAGGATCCTTAAAAAAGAGGTACTATCTTCCATAGGACTAGTAGTATGTTTAGCAAGAGTAGAAATAGCCATATCAACCTTAGGGGCTTTTTCCAAAAACTAATTTAGCCACTGGCAAAGGATACAACTTTTTAAACCTTGAAGAAGGAACAAAAGAAGTACCAGGCTTAGACCATTCCTTAGCAATCACATCAGAAATAGCATCAGGAACAGGAAAAACCTCAGGAGTCGTCACAGGTTTATAAACAGAATTTAAACGTTTACTGGATTTATTAACAAGAGGACCAGACTCCTCAATATCCAATGGTATTAACATTTCTTTTAACAAAGAACAAATATACTCAATCTTAAAAAGATAAGAGGATTTATCAGTGTCAACGCCTGAAGTAGGATCTTCTGAGTCAGAGAGATCCTCATCAGAGGAGGATATATCAGTATGTTGCCGGTCATTACAAATTTCATCAGTATTATAAGAAGTTTTAAAAGACCTTTTACGTTTCTTTGAAGGCGGTATAGAACCCATAGCCTTCTGTATCGAATCAGCAGTATAATTTTTAATATCAACAGGGATATCATGTACTTTAGATGTTGAAGGAACAACAGATACTGTACTAGAACAAATAGAAACCTTTTCTGCATTTAAAAGCTTATCATGACAACGGTTACATACTACAGCAGGAGATATAATCTCCACTAGTTTACAACAGATACACTTAGCTTTGGTAGAACTGTGTTCAGGCAGCATGGTTCCTACAGCAGCTTCTGAGACAGGATCAGATTGAGACATCTTGTAAAATGTAAAAAAAGAAAAATAACATTAAACAGAAATATCTTATTTCCACATTTAGCAGTTTCAGGAATGGGGAAAAATGCAAATGCTAAATTGGCAAAAAAAACAAATAGCATAGCCCTCTGAGCATAAAGAAGGCAAGGAGCATATAGGAAGTTTGTGCCAAACAACTTAGCGTCAACTTAGACGCAGAAAATGACGAACTTGCATCATGACAGACGCACATTTGTGGCCAGAAAAAAAATTCTCGAGCCGAGAATGAAGCAATAAATAACATTTTGCGCCCTCGCAAGCCTAATTTGTCCGCAAGTTTTCCAAGAAAAAAACAAATCAAATTGAAAAAAAGACTATACCCCAGGTAAGACAAGCTTCCTAAACATGATTCCCATACCGAAACTGCTGGACTGCAAAGGGAAATACACATAGACCTTACTCATGGCAAATAAGTAAAATACATATATTTAAAACTTTATACATAAAGCGCCAAACCATAGCTGAGTGTGTCTTAAAAACAGAATTTATGTTTACCTGATAAATTACTTTCTCCAACGGTGTGTCCGGTCCACGGCGTCATCCTTACTTGTGGGATATTCTCTTCCCCAACAGGAAATGGCAAAGAGCCCAGCAAAGCTGGTCACATGATCCCTCCTAGGCTCCGCCTACCCCAGTCATTCGACCGACGTTAAGGAGGAATATTTGCATAGGAGAAACCATATGGTACCGTGGTGACTGTAGTTAAAGAAAATAAATTATCAGACCTGATTAAAAAAACCAGGGCGGGCCGTGGACCGGACACACCGTTGGAGAAAGTAATTTATCAGGTAAACATAAATTCTGTTTTCTCCAACATAGGTGTGTCCGGTCCACGGCGTCATCCTTACTTGTGGGAACCAATACCAAAGCTTTAGGACACGGATGAAGGGAGGGAGCAAATCAGGTCACCTAAATGGAAGGCACCACGGCTTGCAAAACCTTTCTCCCAAAAATAGCCTCAGAAGAAGCAAAAGTATCAAACTTGTAAAATTTGGTAAAAGTGTGCAGTGAAGACCAAGTCGCTGCCCTACATATCTGATCAACAGAAGCCTCGTTCTTGAAGGCCCATGTGGAAGCCACAGCCCTAGTGGAATGAGCTGTGATTCTTTCGGGAGGCTGCCGTCCGGCAGTCTCGTAAGCCAATCTGATGATGCTTTTAATCCAAAAAGAGAGAGAGGTAGAAGTTGCTTTTTGACCTCTCCTTTTACCGGAATAAACAACAAACAAGGAAGATGTTTGTCTAAAATCCTTTGTAGCATCTAAATAGAATTTTAGAGCGCGAACAACATCCAAATTGTGCAACAAACGTTCCTTCTTTGAAACTGGTTTCGGACACAGAGAAGGTACGATAATCTCCTGGTTAATGTTTTTGTTAGAAACAACTTTTGGAAGAAAACCAGGTTTAGTACGTAAAACCACCTTATCTGCATGGAACACCAGATAAGGAGGAGAACACTGCAGAGCAGATAATTCTGAAACTCTTCTAGCAGAAGAAATTGCAACTAAAAACAAAACTCTCCAAGATAATAACTTAATATCAACGGAATGCAAGGGTTCAAACGGAACCCCCTGAAGAACTGAAAGAACTAAATTGAGACTCCAAGGAGGAGTCAAAGGTTTGTAAACAGGCTTAATTCTAACCAGAGCCTGAACAAAGGCTTGAACATCTGGCACAGCGGCCAGCTTTTTGTGAAGTAACACAGACAAGGCAGAAATCTGTCCCTTCAGGGAACTTGCAGATAATCCTTTTTCCAATCCTTCTTGAAGGAAGGATAGAATCCTAGGAATCTTAACCTTGTCCCAAGGGAATCCTTTAGATTCACACCAACAGATATATTTTTTCCAAATTTTGTGGTAAATCTTTCTAGTTACAGGCTTTCTGGCCTGAACAAGAGTATCGATAACAGAATCTGAGAATCCTCGCTTCGATAAGATCAAGCGTTCAATCTCCAAGCAGTCAGCTGGAGTGAAACCAGATTCGGATGTTCGAACGGACCCTGAACAAGAAGGTCTCGTCTCAAAGGTAGCTTCCAAGGAGGAGCCGATGACATATTCACCAGATCTGCGTACCAAGTCCTGCGTGGCCACGCAGGAGCTATCAAGATCACCGACGCCCTCTCCTGATTGATCCTGGCTACCAGCCTGGGGATGAGAGGAAACGGCGGGAACACATAAGCTAGTTTAAAGGTCCAAGGTGCTACTAGTGCATCCACTAGAGCCGCCTTGGGATCCCTGGATCTGGACCCGTAGCAAGGAACTTTGAAGTTCTGACGAGAGGCCATCAGATCCATGTCTGGAATGCCCCACAGCTGAGTGACTTGGGCAAAGATTTCCGGATGGAGTTCCCACTCCCCCGGATGCAATGTCTGACGACTCAGAAAATCCGCTTCCCAATTTTCCACTCCTGGGATGTGGATAGCAGACAGGTGGCAGGAGTGAGACTCCGCCCATAGAATGATTTTGGTCACTTCTTCCATCGCCAGGGAACTCCTTGTTCCCCCCTGATGGTTGATGTACGCAACAGTTGTCATGTTGTCTGATTGAAACCGTATGAACTTGGCCCTCGCTAGCTGAGGCCAAGCCTTGAGAGCATTGAATATCGCTCTCAGTTCCAGAATATTTATCGGTAGAAGAGATTCTTCCAGAGACCAAAGACCCTGAGCTTTCAGGGATCCCCAGACCGCGCCCCAGCCCATCAGACTGGCGTCGGTCGTGACAATGACCCACTCTGGTCTGCGGAATGTCATCCCTCGTGACAGGTTGTCCAGGGACAGCCACCAACGGAGTGAGTCTCTGGTCCTCTGATTTACTTGTATCTTCGGAGACAAGTCTGTATAGTCCCCATTCCACTGACTGAGCATGCACAGTTGTAATGGTCTTAGATGAATGCGTGCAAAAGGAACTATGTCCATTGCCGCTACCATCAACCCGATCACTTCCATGCACTGAGCTATGGAAGGAAGAGGAACGGAATGGAGTATCCGACAAGAGTCTAGAAGTTTTGTTTTTCTGGCCTCTGTCAGAAAAATCCTCATTTCTAAGGAGTCTATTATTGTTCCCAAGAAGGGAACCCTTGTTGACGGAGATAGAGAACTCTTTTCCACGTTCACTTTCCATCCGTGAGATCTGAGAAAGGCCAGGACAATGTCCGTGTGAGCCTTTGCTTGAGGAAGGGACGACGCTTGAATCAGAATGTCGTCCAAGTAAGGTACTACAGCAATGCCCCTTGGTCTTAGCACAGCTAGAAGGGACCCTAGTACCTTTGTGAAAATCCTTGGAGCAGTGGCTAATCCGAAAGGAAGCGCCACGAACTGGTAATGTTTGTCCAGGAATGCGAACCTCAGGAACCGATGATGTTCCTTGTGGATAGGAATATGTAGATACGCATCCTTTAAATCCACCGTGGTCATGAATTGACCTTCCTGGATGGAAGGAAGAATAGTTCGAATGGTTTCCATCTTGAACGATGGAACCTTGAGAAACTTGTTTAAGATCTTGAGATCTAAGATTGGTCTGAACGTTCCCTCTTTTTTGGGAACTATAAACAGATTGGAGTAGAACCCCATCCCTTGTTCTCTTAATGGAACGGGATGAATCACTCCCATTTTTAACAGGTCTTCTACACAATGTAAGAATGCCTGTCTTTTTATGTGGTCTGAAGACAACTGAGACCTGTGGAACCTCCCCCTTGGGGGAAGTCCCTTGAATTCCAGAAGATAACCTTGGGAGACTATTTCTAGCGCCCAAGGATCCAGAACATCTCTTGCCCAAGCCTGAGCGAAGAGAGAGAGTCTGCCCCCCACCAGATCCGGTCCCGGATCGGGGGCCAACATTTCATGCTGTCTTGGTAGCAGTGGCAGGTTTCTTGGCCTGCTTTCCCTTGTTCCAGCCTTGCATTGGTCTCCAAGCTGGCTTGGCTTGAGAAGTATTACCCTCTTGCTTAGAGGACGTAGTACTTTGGGCTGGTCCATTTCTACGAAAGGGACGAAAATTAGGTTTATTTTTTGCCTTGAAAGGCCGATCCTGAGGAAGGGCGTGGCCCTTACCCCCAGTGATATCCGAGATAATCTCTTTCAAGTCAGGGCCAAACAGCGTTTTCCCCTTGAAAGGAATGTTAAGTAGCTTGTTCTTGGAAGACGCATCAGCCGACCAAGATTTCAACCAAAGCGCTCTGCGCGCCACAATAGCAAACCCAGAATTCTTAGCCGCTAACCTAGCCAATTGCAGAGTGGCGTCTAGGGTGAAAGAATTAGCCAATTTGAGAGCATTGATTCTGTCCATAATCTCCTCATAAGGAGGAGAATCACTGTCGACCGCCTTTATCAGATCATCGAACCAGAAACATGCGGCTGTAGCGACAGGGACAATGCATGAAATTGGTTGTAGAAGGTAACCCTGCTGAACAAACATCTTTTTAAGCAAACCTTCTAATTTTTTATCCATAGGATCTTTGAAAGCACAACTATCCTCTATGGGTATAGTGGTGCGTTTGTTTAAAGTGGAAACCGCTCCCTCGACCTTGGGGACTGTCTGCCATAAGTCCTTTCTGGGGTCGACCATAGGAAACAATTTTTTAAATATGGGGGGAGGGACGAAAGGAATACCGGGCCTTTCCCATTCTTTATTAACAATGTCCGCCACCCGCTTGGGTATAGGAAAAGCTTCTGGGAGCCCCGGCACCTCTAGGAACTTGTCCATTTTACATAGTTTCTCTGGGATGACCAACTTGTCACAATCATCCAGAGTGGATAATACCTCCTTAAGCAGAATGCGGAGATGTTCCAACTTAAATTTAAATGCAATCACATCAGGTTCAGCTTGTTGAGAAATGTTCCCTGAATCAGTAATTTCTCCCTCAGACAAAACCTCCCTGGCCCCATCAGACTGAGTTAGGGGCCCTTCAGAAATATTAATATCAGCGTCGTCATGCTCTTCAGTATCTAAAACAGAGCAGTCGCGCTTACGCTGATAAGTGTTCATTTTGGCTAAAATGTTTTTGACAGAATTATCCATTACAGCCGTTAATTGTTGCATAGTAAGGAGTATTGGCGCGCTAGATGTACTAGGGGCCTCCTGAGTGGGCAAGACTCGTGTAGACGAAGGAGGGAATGATGCAGTACCATGCTTACTCCCCTCACTTGAGGAATCATCTTGGGCATCATTGTCATTGTCACATAAATCACATTTATTTAAATGAATAGGAATTCTGGCTTCCCCACATTCAGAACACAGTCTATCTGGTAGTTCAGACATGTTAAACAGGCATAAACTTGATAACAAGTACAAAAAACGTTTTAAAATAAAACCGTTACTGTCACTTTAAATTTTAAACTGAACACACTTTATTACTGCAAATGCGAAAAAACATGAAGGAATTGTTCAAAATTTACCAAATTTTCACCACAGTGTCTTAAAGCCTTAAAAGTATTGCACACCAAATTTGGAAGCTTTAACCCTTAAAATAACGGAACCGGAGCCGTTTTGAACTCTAACCCCTTTACAGTCCCTGATATCTGCTTTGCTGAGACCCAACCAAGCCCCAAGGGGAATACGATACCAAATGACGCCTTCAGAAAGTCTTTTCTAAGTATCAGAGCTCCCCTCACATGCGATTGCATGCCATGCCTCTCAAAAACAAGTGCGCAACACCAGCGCGAAAATGAGGCTCTGCCTATGCTTTGGGAAAGCCCCTAAAGAATAAGGTGTCTAAAACAGTGCCTGCCGATATTATTATATCAAAATACCCAGATAAAATGATTCCTCAAGGCTAAATATGTGTTAATAATCAATCGATTTAGCCCAAAAAAAGTCTACAGTCTTAATAAGCCCTTTTTGAAGCCCTTATTTACAATCGTAATAAACATGGCTTACCGGATCCCAGAGGGAAAATGACAGCTTCCAGCATTACATCGTCTTGTTAGAATGTGTCATACCTCAAGCAGCAAGAGACTGCTCACTGTTCCCCCAACTGAAGTTAATTGCTCTCAACAGTCCTGTGTGGAACAGCCATGGATTTTAGTGACGGTTGCTAAAATCATTTTCCTCATACAAACAGAAATCTTCATCTCTTTTCTGTTTCTGAGTAAATAGTACATACCAGCACTATTTCAAAATAACAAACTCTTGATTGAATAATAAAAACTACAGTTAAACACTAAAAAACTCTAAGCCATCTCCGTGGAGATGTTGCCTGTACAACGGCAAAGAGAATGACTGGGGTAGGCGGAGCCTAGGAGGGATCATGTGACCAGCTTTGCTGGGCTCTTTGCCATTTCCTGTTGGGGAAGAGAATATCCCACAAGTAAGGATGACGCCGTGGACCGGACACACCTATGTTGGAGAAATAATGATACTACTTACCGAAAGACACCCATCCACATATAGCAGATAGCCAAACCAGTACTGAAAGCTATCAGCAGAGGTAATGGTGTACAAGAAAATTTATGCTTACCTGATAAAATTGTTTCTTTTTAGACACAATGACTCCACGGATCATCATCATTACTTATGGGATATTCACCTCCTGGTCAGCAGGAGGAGGCAAAGAGCACCACAGCAGAGCTGTTAAATAGCTCCTCCCTTCCCTCCCACTCCAGTCATTCGACCGAAGTTAGGAAGAGAAAGGAAAAGCCAAGGTGCAGAGGTGTCTGAAGTTTATAATAATTAACCTGTCTAAAAGAACAGGGCGGGCCGTGGACTCATCGTGTCTAAAAAGAAACAAATTTATCAGGTAAGCATAAATTTTCTTTTCTTTTTAAAGACACGATGAGTCCACCGATCATCATCATTACTTATGGGATACAATACCCAAGCTAGAGGACACAGATGATATGGGAGGGACAAGAGAGGGAACCTAAAACGGAAGACACCACTGCTTGAAGAACCTTTCTCCCAAAAGCGGCCTCAGCCGAGGCAAAAGTGTCAAAATTTATAAAACTTTTGAAAAAAAGTGTGAAGAGAGGACCAAGTTGCAGCCTTGCAAATCTGTTCCACAGCAGCTTTATTTTAGAATGCCTATGAAGAAGCAACAGTCCTCATGGAATGAGCCGTAACACTCTCTGGAGGCTGCTGTCCAGCAGTCTCATATGTAAATCGTAAGATACTCTTAAGCCAAAAAGAGAGAGGAGTAGCCGTAGCCTACTGCCCCTTACATTTTCCTGAGAAAATCACAAACAAAGAAGACTGACTAAAGTCCTTAGTCGCCTGTAGGTAAACAACTTTAAAGCACAGACCACGTCTAAATTGGCAGGTCTTTCTTTCTGAAAAGAAGGATTAAGACACAAAGAAGGAACAACACTCTCCTATTTAATGTTTCGATCAGAAACAACCTTAGGAAGAAATCCTAATTTAGTACATAAAAACTACCTTATCTGAATGGAAAAAAAGGTAAGGAGATTCATACTGCAATGCTGAGAGCCCTGACACTCTACGAGCCGAAGAAATAGCAACAAGAAATAAAACTTTCCAAGATAACAACTTAATATCTAAGGAATGCATAGGCTCAAACGAAACCCCTCGAAGAACTCTGAGAACTAAATTAAGACTCCATGGAGGAGTAACTGGTTTGAACACAGGCCTGATCCTGACCAAGGCCTGACAAAATGATTGTACATCTGGGACATCCGCCAGACGTTTGTGTAACAAAATAGATAAGGCCGAGATTTGACCCTTTAGGGAGCTCGTCGATAAACCTTTCTCCAAAACCTCTTGGAGAAAAGACAAAAAAGTCTATGAATCCTAACTCTACTCCATGAGTAGCTCTTGGATTCACACCAACAGGCCCATTTATCAAGCTCCATACGGAGCTTGAAGGGCCGTGTTTCTGGCGAGTCTTCAGACTCGCCAGAAACACAAGTTATGAAGCAGCGGTCTAAAGACCGCTGCTCCATAACCCTGTCCGCCTGCTCTGAACAGGCGGACAGGAATCGCCGGACATCAACCCGATCGAATACGATCGGGTTGATTGACAGCTCCCTGCTGGCGGCCGATTGGCCGCGAGTCAGCAGGGGGCGGCGTTGCACCAGCAGCTCTTGTGAGCTGCTGGTGCAATGTTAAATGCGGAGAGCGTATTGCTCTCCGCATTTAGCGAGGTCTTGCGGACCTGATCCGCAGTGTCGGATCAGGTCCGCAAGCCCTTTGATAAATGGGCCTGCAAATGTTATGATAAATCCTTCAAGTAACAGGCTTGCAAGCCTGAATCATGGTCTCTATAACCTAGTCAGAAAAAGGGGGCCTTGAAGTAGAAGGTCCTTCCACAACGGAAGTTTCTGAAGTGGAAGATCAGATATGCCCACCAGGACTGCATACCAACGGATGAAGTAGGTAAGCGAGACAGAAATTCCAAGGTACCGCCAGAGCGTCTATCAGTACAGCCTGAGGATTCCGTGACCTCAACCCGTACCTCGGAAACATGGTATTCTGTCAAGAAGCCATGAGATCCAATTGCAACTGACCCCCACTTCAGGAATGTGGGTTACAGACAAATAGCAATTGTGGAACTCCGCCCACTCATCGATCTTGGATACCTCTGTCATGGCCAAGAAAACTCTGAGTTCCTGACGGACGATGTAAGCCATTGAGGATATATTGTCCTACTGTGACCTGCTGACTCAGACCGAAGCTGAGGCCATTCTAGGAGAGGAAAATTGCTCTCAATTCCAGAAAGTTTATGGGTGGAACAGACTCCGGCCGGGTCCATGTTCCCTGCTCTTAGAGAGCCCCAAACTACTCCCCAGCCCAAAAGGCTGGCATCTGTTAACACAGTCACCCATGAAAATCTGTGAAAAACAAGTTCCCTGGAAAAAAGCCCAAAGTAGAGAATCCCTAGTCTCCTGCTCCGCCAGAAACTGCGGAGACAGCTCTGCATAATCTCCGTTCCCCTACCTGCTGTAGACTGGGGTAGAAGCGAGAGAACGGGATGATGTCCATTACCGCTACCATCAGCCCAATTACCTCCCTACACTGAGCCCCTGATGGCCGAGGAGAGGACTGAAGTGCTAGGCAAGAATCGAAAATCCTTGATTTCCTGGCTACTGTCCGACTTCATAGACGAGGAGACTACTATCATTTTGAAATAAGGAAATCTTTTCCAAATTCACCTGCCATCCATGAGACTGCAGGAAAAATAATCACATTTCCTTGCGTGATATTGTTTGATGAAAGGAAGGCGCCCAGAATTTTGTCCAGGGAAGGTGCCACAGCAATGCCCCACAATCGTAGCACCCCCGCAGGGATCCCAGAACCATTGAGAAAATTCTGGGAGCTGTGGCAAGGCCAAAGAACGAGCCACGAACTGGAAAAGTTTGTCTAGAAAGGCAAACTTTAGAAATTTGTAAATTCCCAGTGGATGGAAAAGAATGGAATGGTAGATTCCATCGTAAAGGACGTCACTCTGAGAAAGTTGTTTAGACTCTTGAGATCTAAAATTGTGCTGAAGGTTCCCTCCCACTTGGGAACCCTGAACAGATTGGACTAGAATCCCAGATCTCGTTTCTGCCTTGGACCAGGAACTATCACTCCCAGGTCGGAGAGGCTCTGTAGCCCTTGGATTCACAACAGCGTAAGAACGCCTCTCCGTTTGTCTGGTCTGCAGAGAATCTTGAAGGCAGAAACCAGTCCCTGGGAGGAAAAGTACTGTACTATAGTTTATATCCCTCGGACACAATGACTTCGGCTCAGGGATCTTGCACCTCTCGAACCCAAGCCTGAGCGAAGAAGAAAACCTGCCCTTCCAAGATCCATCCGGATCGGGTGCAGGCCCTTCTTGCTGTCTTTGATTTAACAGCAGACTTCTTGGATTGCTTCCCCTATTCCAAGACTGATTGGGTCCCCCGGAAGGCTTAGACCACTCCTGCATGCAAGAGGGAATGCAAGGATTTCCTTTTAAATCTTGAAAGGAATGAAATTACTCTGACTTCCTTTTGTTCTCAAAAGTCTAGACTTAGATGAGACATCCGCAGACCCAGATATTAATCATAACGCTCTGCGGACAACATGACAAAACCTGAAAAAATAAATACAATAAAAACATTACTGTCTCTTTAAATTTTTAAACGTAACCGTTTTTATTTTGATGTGCAGACATTGTTAAATAGCTACAGCACTAATATAGGACAGAGCTACACCTCAGCTTAATTTGAGGTGCTTACCTGCCCCTTTTGACACCGTAACTCAGCAGTAGAAGTTATTTAATAGACCGCTTCCAATAGAGTCTGTCCGGTCCTAACATGAATGTTAACACTCTGGGGACTTATATTATAACCCTCTCTTATAACAGAAGTGCTGAGACAGTAGAGCGCAACCCCAAATTTGCGCCACACACCTAGCTCCGCCCATCGTGGGCGGCTTAAAAGTAATCTCCCGGTGGGCATCTTTTATGTTAAAGAGAAGCCATGCTGAGACCGTAAAGTGAACCTCAAATTGGTGCTGCATATAGCTCCGCCCATCGTGGGCGTTTTGAAAGCAATCTCCCGGTCGGCATTCTATGCTAAAGTGAAGCCACAGGGATTAGTGAAAAGCCCCACATACTGAAGTGTTGGGACCATGGAGCGCAATTCAAAATGGTGCTAAACATAACTCCACCCATCACGGGAGTTCTGAAAACAATTTCCCGGTCGGCATTTTATTTTAGGATTAAGCCACCAGTAGTAGAAAAAAACCCCTCATGCTAAGATTATCTAAGTGCTGGGCCCGTGGAGTGCAACTAAATTAGTGCTCAACATAACTCCGCCCATCGTGGCCGTTCTGAAAGTAATCTCCCGGTCGGTATTTTCTTTTAAAATTTAAGTCACTGGTGGAAGTAGTAAAAAGCTCCTAAGTGCTGGGACCATGTAGCGCATATTAAAAACAAATCTCCCGGTCGGCATTTAATTTTAAAGTTAAGCCACCGGGAGTAATGAAAAGTCACTTCATACTGAGCCTATTTCTTCCTCTCAGACCCTGTGACATTGTAACACACTCCTAATCTTTATCAGACCCAGTGCCTAAAAAGTGCTGTCGTTAAGCCCCCTCCTTTTAGCTATAGGAGGCTATTGTCCCAATAATAATGTGCTCCACTTCCTCTGAGTTTCCTCTTTTCCCAGAATAAAAGTCAGCATTTACCTTGAAAATCTGCCCGACAGCAGTGCAGCTCAGCGAGGTCCTCTCCCTCACATAGCACTGTGGAAAAATGATAAAGCCTGAGTAATCTTGCTTAGGCTATCAGGGTTAGGGCAGCATAAATGTATGGGAGGCGCAGTGAGAATTATGTCCCACAAGTTCCCATTGCTCTAAAGCCACCAAAAGCTCTACTGAAGAGACTGATATGGACTACGGCTACACCCTAGAACAAAGCAGCACTCTCTGGCACTACTTTAAAAATAATAAACTCTTGATTGAAGAATCTATACTAACACCTCAGTTTACCTCTTCCTATCACTAATGTAGGCAAAGAGAATGACTGGGGTGGGAGGGAAGGGAGGAGCTATTTAATAGCTCTGCTGTGGTGCTCTTTTCCTCCTCCTGCTGACCAGGAGGTGAATATCCCATAAGTAATGATGTTGATGCGTGGACTCATTGTGTCTTTCAAAAGAAAAGAGTATATCGTCGATCTGAAAAGGAAGGTAGGAGATGAATCCCTACGACCGATAACAGAGAACCCTTGAAAAGATTTCCCGCGAGGAAAACCATAAAATCAAACAGGCGGGAGAACAAAGCACAATTGGTGATAAAAGTAAATAGGAAAGGACTTCCAGTAGGCGGCTCACCAAGATGGCCACAGCTTCACATAGCTCCAAGATTGAAACTTGCTTATGAACGCAGAGTGGCAAAATCTACAGCCATCCATACCTCCCTTGGCAATCAATGTGCCCGGGAAAACTACAGGATTAGGGCATCACAACTCCTGGCCTCCGAGAAGGCATTACAAAGTTAAATTTCACCTTTAAGCCTGCAGACGTGCCCACTCCGATTAATAAGATGGCGCAAATCATTAAAGCCCTAGTTGACATCTTTGCACCACAAATGGATTCTCTATCGATAGCTATGGGGGAACTTCTTTGTGAAATGAAAGAGCTTGGTGCACCTGAACACGTCAAAGCAACAACTACTATTTGTCTAACTGAACCGCAGCAGATCACACTTGCTGATCGGAAAGCAGACACCTTGGAAACAGGCACTATAATACGGTCGAAGAACCACACTCCCCTAACCTTTTACTCCAGAGGAAGTACCTGTTTATGCTGGAACCGAAGATAACAAACAACGTGTCTGTCTTGCAGACACTGACCTGCCCAAAATCTATTCCTACAGAAAAGCATCAGATCACAGGTTTCTTGGCATCCAGAGGTGATGCGGACGCTGAAGGCTTTACAGTCGGGGTCGCGAGTCCTCCCCGGGATTGCTCCCATGCCGTCCACTTGTTATTAAGCTCAGTCGGCACAGCCGAACAATGTCTTGGCCAGGGGGAGCAGAAAGTCATGGTGCTGTTGTACGCTAGTTTCTTACAGAACATGGTGGACTCAAATCTCATTTGGCCGGCTTCTAAGGACCATTTGGCTACGGGTGTCAGCTGATTTACACTCCCTTTCTCCAGCAGCGTGGATCTCTAGCTACAACTGAAAGAATCCACTTAGGTATCTCTCCCCAGTATATCACTAATCATAATAGCGGTTAGGGGTACAGCTAAGTTAATAAATTAGTACTTTTTATGGAGCCTGCAAGGGTTTAATTACCTCTGTATCTTTATGCACCTAAGACTACAGTGATGACAGCTCAAAATACATCATCTTGATAACGCTTGTGATGTTTTCATTACCACGCTCCTTAACACCGTACTGGATAAAATGCATTGTTGTGCTGTACAAGTCGCTAATCTTCACATAGACTTTAAACTGAATCTATGTTCGAAATATCTGTGCTGGATGGCTTGTATTGTCATTTTCTCCTGGTTTGTTCGATATTGTTATTCTTTTGAGTTAAGAACGGTACATGTTGATATTTAGACTTAAATGCCCAGCAGAATATTTTAAGTATATTGATGCATAACCCTGAAATCTAATATCGCTGGTTAACAATGTTAGTTGTAAAACTTATTGCCATGTCAGACAGAGAAGGTCTAGATATTTGGGGAACCGTACTAAATGTTTGTAATGCTTTTGGGGTTTGTCTGCAATATTTGCACCGGCAGTTTATTGTAAGGTCATCACACCAAATTTATACCTCCATAATAATCTACCCAAGGACCTACATGTCCTCTCATCAAGGCGAGTTTCCCTTTTACTTTCTGTCAAATATTATAACTAGCGTTCCCTGTTCATTACTTTTATTGCTTTTTCATCACACCCAATAATGGTCTATTTAGTTGCAAGCCGTCTACTCTCTCTGTGTTAGGGGTAAAATGCATCTCATTGTGGTAAAGGGTGATAATTTTAGCCCTGTTGGCTAATTATTTTATTTTGTTTTGCTAGTATTTTAAATTTTATTTAACTAGCGCTCGCCACCCTGAAAAATAGTAACTCCTCCAACCGGTTCAATTCCCTCAAATTAATGGATTCCCAATTTTATTGTAAACTAGATCATCTAATTATATGCTTATCTTTGTACATATTTGGCCGAATGTCACTTAATCTGGCAAGAGCACCTGCTTATTTGGGTTTGGTTTGTTTATTGCAGCGCAATATCGATGCCCCATAATATTTAATGCTGCTAGTTATCACTCTCTCTATTTTATTTTTTGCCAACCATAATTCATATTAATTTCAGTATTGGCTATCATCACACGCAGCTCTTCCTTTCCTGTAAGCAGCCTGAATATAGTCATCTTGCAGCTGCCCCTAGATTGATACTGGCATACTACTTCCAGGCTCCAGGCTAGGAGTCAACTACATAAATATCTGCTAATCCTACATATCACCAGTAAACCGGTCTTTCAAATCTGCGTACCCTGAAATCTGGTAACATATAGTCTTGGTCAAGGGCACAGCATAAATCAGCACCATTACCACAAAAGTGCCAATTCCATATATGAGACTCATATTGCTACCGGGCTATAGGATTGAGATACAATAACTATTCCCCATATTGTTTAAATTTACCTAATGTACTCATTATAGATTGGATCTTACAAGCATGGTCAGAACCTCTTTATGTGGGAACAAGCCTAATATTAGGGGAAAATTCATGCAGAAATGCCCACAAGGATGGTTAGGATATCCTCACAACTTTGCTTTTGCTCTTGTGATCTGCGTACAACACACCTGGGTTATGGAGCATTAGGGGGGAATTGATCGAGTGTACTAGTTTTAGTTTTATTTTGTTTGTGCTTATAGATGTTTAGTTGTGTTAGGTTAGGGTTATAAAATAATAAAACCCCAGCAGTGAGGTACATTTGCGTATATACTAGATTGCTCTCTCATTTGTAGAAGATTCCTGCAGCCTTTATTGTAACTGTGAACATCGAGTTCTTTTTTTTTTTGTTTCTTAATGTATTTGATATATATGCACTTGGCAGTCACATTATATTATACTGTTTCATCTACTTTGTAATCTCTTATTACACCCTGCGTGGTGTTTCACAGATATACAGTTTATTATTGTACCTCGTGCTGGTTATAAATAAAATTTTAAAAAATCAAACAGGCGATACTCTCTTCACATCCCTCTGACAAACACTTTACTCTGAGAGGAATTGGGCTTCAGAATGCTTAGAAGCGCTTATCACAGAAGAAATCATAAAAATCAAGCATAAACTTACTTCACCACCTCCATAGGAGGCAAAGTTTGTAAAAACTGAATTGTGGGTGTGGTGAGGGGTGTATTTATAGGTATTTTGAGGTTTGGGAAACTTTGCCCCTCCTGGTAGGATTGTATATCCCATACGTCACTAGCTCATGGACTCTTGCCAATTACATGAAATAAAATAGCCATTTAAAAGTATGTGAGGGACCTTGCAGTACTGACGAGACATATTAGTTCATCAGACCCTAAGTGTGACCGAAGAAAAAGACAGAGGGAGGAAGTGCGAGTGAGAAGGGAGAGCGATGAAGGAAGTGGGAATGAAAGAAGAGAAAGAGGGAGAGAGACACACACAAACAGAAAGAGAGCATAGCAGTAAACCATTAATAAGAAATAAGGTAGAATGGAATAGATTGACCAAGAGGAGCCACAAAATAAGGTGAAAGAGTGTCTATCACAGATGCACACAGTTCTATCAGCTACCTGTGCCGTTGCACTGACTGATTCGTCCTCCTCCTCCAGGTCATCCATGGTGACCGCTTGCAGCTCTGAGGGGTCGATAATGATGTTGGCCTTGGACGCCAGATCATCTGCCAGAGAAGAGGACGACACTGGTGAGAGAGTAGTCATCACCTACTTTCCCTACATTAAACATTCACAAAAAGGAAGTAGTTTTTTCTCTACCAAAAGTCAAAATCCTTACCTTTTAAGGTCTTCCTTAGATGGGAAAGTAAACCCCCTAGTCTCTGCAAATCAAAATAATCTACCTTCCCGTTGTAGAAAAGCTGGGGGGGCACATACGCATCTAAAAAAAAAAAAAAAAGACAAATGTGGAAAATGGCTGAATGAACATGGATGTAAGCTGCAAGCATCTAAAAAAAAAATCCTTGTGTGCAGCACCAAACAAGAGTGACTATTGTTGTCAAGTTTGTGAGTTCAATTAACACTGAATATATTTTAAATTTGTAGGTGTTAATTAGGGATGTGCATTCGGCAGTTTCGTTAGCTGATGAATGAGGAAGGAGGAGTCCGTTTCGGGCATTCAGTTCTTTCCTGAGACGGATTTCTACTTGTGAAAGTTCAACACACTAAGATCTGTGCAAATCCAGATCTTAGTGTGTTGCACTTTCACAAGAAGAAATCCAGCTCCGGAAATAGCCGAATGCCCTGAGCGATCACCTTCTTCCGCATTTGGCAGCTAACAAAACTGCTGAATGCACATTGTTTAGTTGTAATAATCACTTATATGAACTTATACAAAACCTACTAAAAACATAATTTATGCTTACCTGATAAATTTATTTCTCTTGTGATGTATCGAGTCCACGGATTCATCCATACTTGTGGGATATTCTCCTTCCCTACAGGAAGTGGCAAAGAGAGCACCCACAGCAGAGCTGTCTATATAACTCCTCCCTTAGCTCCACCCCCCAGTCATTCGACCGAAGGCTAGGAAGAAAAATGAGAAACTATAGGGTGCAGTGGTGACTGAAGTTTTTTAAATAAAAATATATTGCCTGTCTTAATAAAAAGGGCAGGCCGTGGACTCGATACATCACAAGAGAAATAAATTTATCAGGTAAGCATAAATTATGTTTTCTCTTGTAAGATGTATCGAGTCCACGGATTCATCCATACTTGTGGGATACCAATACCAAAGCTTTAGGACACGGATGAAGGGAGGGACAAGACAGGGACCTTAAACGGAAGGCACCACTGCTTGTAGAACCTTTCTCCCAAAAATAGCCTCCGAAGAAGCAAAAGTATCGAATTTGTAAAATTTGGAAAAAGTATGAAGCGAAGACCAAGTCGCCGCCTTACAAATCTGTTCAACAGAAGCCTCATTTTTAAAAGCCCATGTGGAAGCCACTGCTCTAGTAGAATGAGCAGTAATTATTTCAGGAGGCTGCTGGCCAGCAGTCTCATAAGCCAAACGGATGATGCTTTTCAGCCAAAAGGAAAGAGGTAGCCGTAGCCTTTTGACCTCTCCGTTTACCAGAATAAACAACAAACAATGAAGATG
Organism: Bombina bombina; assembly: GCF_027579735.1. Taxonomy (NCBI): domain Eukaryota; kingdom Metazoa; phylum Chordata; class Amphibia; order Anura; family Bombinatoridae; genus Bombina; species Bombina bombina. Next base: position 181,802 of record NW_026512612.1, on the reverse strand, counting down.
TTTGACGGAAATCTTTAGTGGCTTGTAAGTAGAACTTTAAAGCACGAACCACATCAAGATTGTTACCACACTCACTTTACCCTTCCTAGTACTTAGAGTAGGCAAAGAGAATGACTGGGGGGTGGAGCTATATAGACAGCTCTGTTGTGGGTGCTCTCTTTGCCACTTCCTGTAGGGAAGGAGAATATCCCACAAGTATGGATGAATCCGTGGACTCGATACATCTTACAAGAGAAAACAACACAACTCATCTGAAGTTACAGGTAAGAAACGTGATTTGTCACAACAAACTGAGAAGGTGATCATTATGAATCATAAAGAAAATCCATTCTTTAGCTTGAATTATGTAAAGGAGTCATCAAAGCAGGGAAAACATGGTTTACTTTACTATCATAGAGAGTGGAGCTGGTTTATGCTGTCAAGTGATAAAGTAACTACCTTGGCTGCCCATCCACTTGGGTTTCATGTAGTAATAGTGTTTGGTTGCAATAAGCAGTCTTAGTAAAACTGCTCACTTTTATGTTTTCTACTACTGATAAAAAAACAGAAGTCATGTGAGATATTATGTATCAAGGGAAATGGTCAAAGCTGCCATTTTGAGAGGTATGTATGAGCACAATGGCTCTCCTGCTGCTGACCTAGCTCTTTGTGTGCCTACTATATGTCCGTATAACATCATTAGACCTTCTTACCTTCGCTGTAGAGTGCAGGGGGGTTCCTGGTCTTGTACTCATCCCAGCAGCTTCGGATGGCAGTGATGAGTCGGTGGAGGAAGCAGACCATATACTCAGGAGGGCACAGAACAGTGGGATTCTAAAGAGGAGGGTACAATAAAAAAAGGGAGCTGACAGAACAACGCTACCAAAAATAACATGCATTTTTTTAACTTAGTGTATATTTATATATAATGTTTAGAACTATATAAGTATATAATGGTGAAGGGCCTGCGCAAACAGTTTTCAGCAATGCACTGATAAAGTTTTAACCATCGAAATTTGCTACCACATTACTGCGCCTGCGCTCATGTACTACTTCACCCCATTCATGCGTAATGCGGGAGTAATTTTTCTTAACCATCAACAAAAATTGCTACCCAACAATGTGCGCATGCTTGTAATTAAATAATCCCATTCCACACATTCTTTTGAAACATGTGAATTGTGCGCATCAAGATAGTAAATCTCAAATTTCTACAGAACACCGACTACGCACATATGTAGCTCCTGATAAGCTAACTGCTCTTTGTCCAGCAATGGAGTAAAGCTCATTGTTTTAAAAAAACACAAGAGCATGTACTTGTGCAAAAGTAAAAAAAATTGTGTTTCATTAAACATTATCTAAAAATACATGGGCAGTTCTGAAAAGATATGGATTCTATTAGGCATGGGCATTCGTTTTCTAAACGACTAACGAATATGGCTGTAGGCAGCGCCATTAGGTTTGTTTTGGCACTGGACATATCAGTGTGAAAGTGTAACACACAGAGATCTGTGCAAATCCCGATCTTTAAGTGTTGCTCTTTCACACTGATATATCCAGTGAGAAAACAAACAAAATGGTGCTCCCTGCAGCCACATTTGTCATTCATTAATCAAACGAATGCCAAATCCTGACATTTCATTCACACCTAGATTTTATGTACTATGGATTCTCACCCCTCTGTTACTGGCGTTTTCCTGCAAGAACTTCCTGAACTTGTTGAGAAAAATATATCGGGATGCTTCCCCCTGCAGGTGAAAAAAATACACGTTTGGATTAACCAGAATGGAAATCTTTAACATTAAAAAATAAGACTAATCAATTATTTATATTATTTTTTTTAAAACTAAATCAAATAAATTTGCAGCACGTTTTCCATACATACAAATTTAGACATTGCATAGAAGAGAAATCAAGAATTATTGCATAGCAAAAGGGAGTTTAAGTATTAAATACTAAATCCAGTGCCATTCCTCTTTATCTAGCAAATTACAAAAATATCTAGTATGTTTAAAACAAACACAAAAGAATTCGCTTTGCACTTGGTGGTCAGTAGTCTATATAATTCTTTTCTTAAAGGGACACTAAAAATAAACAAGATTCAGATAGAACATGCAATTTTACTTCCAAATTGTGCACAGTCATTTTATATGCATACTTTCTGAGGTACCAGATACTACTGAGAATGTGCAAGAGATCAGTGTAAATGTATATATGAGTCTGTGATTGGCTTATGGCTGTCACATGATACAGAGGGCCAGCAAATTGAAATTCAGAGTAAGTGCTATTGCATTGATATTATGCACTCAATTATGCAATTATACTGTATTTAGTGCTCCTTTCAGTAGGCTCAGTCTACTCTGCATGATAGATTATATAGCATTTTTATAATACAGGTTGAGTCAAATGTGAGCACCCAAATACCTATTTCCCCATTTGAAGTTGAATTCAAGATGGCGGCTATTAAAGGTCCATAATAAAATGCCTCTTGCTCCTTAATTATATTATCCCTTAAAACATAATACATAACATAATACACTTTAAACACCCTTTTTCAAAAACAAAATTATATTATGTAATAAAAACTAAACGGAAGATATAAAAAAATAGTCCATTAACACCCGTGAATTGGGCATTTTTTTTAATTTATTTTTTTACTGTTTGATCCCAGTCCAATCAGCACTGACTTGGGAGCGCACTCTCACTCTTGCAATCTTGACTGAGGCGCTAGCAGAGAAACTGGTATCCCCTAGCAATAGGAATACAAGTCCTGCTAGTGTGTCAATCATGTCAAGAGATGCGCTTTACAGCATCGCGTATTCTTCTCTGATCAATTACACAATATTTATTGGAAGTGAGCTGTGTAAAATATATAAAAAAATGTTTTTATTGGAATGCATGCATTTTTTTCTCACTCCTCCTTGTAATGTAAGACTGTTTTAATGCAATTCCTACACACTTTTTTAGGCACAGGTTAAACCGCTGATAATCTTTCACTGACTAAAGCTCATTTTTTACAAGGTGCTATTTGCTCTGTGAGGAAGCTTTCCTGGTTGCTATAGCAACCGCTGTGCTGTGCACTCGCATAGAGGGCTGGCTCAGTGTTTGAGTGACAGCTAGCCCTAACTCTGCAACCTGCGGGACTTCTGACAGAGGTGATAGAGCAACAGATCACTGATGTGCGCACGTTGAAAAATACAGGTCAGTTGTGGGCAGTGGAATTCACATATTTTTACAATTAAAATATCTCAAACTATGCTAATCTCCTGTCCTACTCTCAAAACTTGTCTATCCAGATTTCAGACTTAGAATTAAAATTGGCTGATAAGGAAAACAGGTCTAGACGCAATAATTTAAGATTCAGAGGAATACCAGAAGAAGTTGGATCAGCTGAACTGGAGCAGTACATCCTGGACCCCCTGATACCTACGCTGGACCCCCCTGGTCTCATCTTAGACAGAGTCCATAGAGTCCCCAGACCACGAAATGTCTCTCAGGATAAACCAAGAGACGTGCTGACCAGAGTGCATTTCTTCACCCATAAAGAAAGAATTCTTCGTGAGATGGCCAACCGCCCAACCCTACCATCAAAATTTCATCAAGTGTTGATATTCCCAGATGTCTCAACATATACCCTCCAAAAAAGAAGGACATTTACATCTATCACCCAGACCTTATGGAAAGGTAACATTCAGTACCGTTGGGGTTACCCCACTAAACTCATAGTTTCTAAGGATGGTTCCACTCATACCATAATGACTCCAAAGGAACGCCTGGATCTTCTTAAAAATTGGGACTTGTCATTATCTCCGGATCAAGAATCAAGAGAAACTCCTGTATCCGCACTTCACCCACAGGCACCCGAGTGGTGCCCTCTACCGCAGAGATCAGCTACATAATGTCTTAAGTATAATTTATAGTATTTAATTGTATTCTACTACATAGTTTACCGG
>NW_026512612.1:133754-177758 GCF_027579735.1 Bombina bombina | reverse complement strand
ACTGATGTGCGCACGTTGAAAAATACAGGTCAGTTGTGGGCAGTGGAATTCACATATTTTTACAATTAAAATATCTCAAACTATGCTAATCTCCTGTCCTACTCTCAGAACTTGTCTATCCAGATTTCAGACTTAGAATTAAAATTGGCTGATATGGAAAACAGGTCTAGATGCAATAATTTAAGATTCAGAGGAATACCAGAAGAAGTTGGATCAGCTGAACTGGAGCAGTACATCCTGGACCCCCTGATACCTACGCTGGACCCCCCTGGTCTCATCTTAGACAGAGTCCATAGAGTCCCCAGACCACGAAATGTCTCTCAGGATAAACCAAGAGACGTGCTGACCAGAGTGCATTTCTTCACCCATAAAGAAAGAATTCTTCGTGAGATGGCCAACCGCCCAACCCTACCATCAAAATTTCATCAAGTGTTGATATTCCCAGATGTCTCAACATATACCCTCCAAAAAAGAAGGACATTTACATCTATCACCCAGACCTTATGGAAAGGTAACATTCAGTACCGTTGGGGTTACCCCACTAAACTCATAGTTTCTAAGGATGGTTCCACTCATACCATAATGACTCCAAAGGAACGCCTGGATCTTCTTAAAAATTGGGACTTGTCATTATCTCCGGATCAAGAATCAAGAGAAACTCCTGTATCCGCACTTCACCCACAGGCACCCGAGTGGTGCCCTCTACCGCAGAGATCAGCTACATAATGTCTTAAGTATATTTATAGTATTTAATTGTATTCTACTACATAGTTAACCGTCTAATGTCCTAGGTATCTCCACTGTATCATTATATTTCCTGTCACACATTTATTAGACCATGATCTGTTAATGATATAGGATAGTATTGATATCATTGATAAATTATATATTTCGTACGCCAATACTATTAATTTTGGGGTCAACAATGTTCTATTGAACAGGTTACATCACCACAGATTTCAACACTCTCCACCTGGCTTATTCACTAATCTAGTGACACTAAACCTTACTATCAACAAAAATCAATTGACCTAGGTATGTTGATATCACCCAACAAGCTCATCTTGCCCAGGTTACGACACTCTCCAATTAGTTTACTCACTAGTTTAATGTTGTTAAACTTTCACAACTCCAAGGCCCTATTGGCCTGGCTAAGACATTCCGGCCATACCGCCAAGACCAGTCACATAGTCCAGATGAGCTATCCTCAATCAACAGGCCCATTAACCCATACCTTTACCTAGGATGATGTACAGGGAATTAAAAAAAAAGGAGAGTTGACTATGTACTTAGCATAGGATGTTTATGGAGTATACATATTCCTTTACGATATTTATATTTCTACCTATGCAATTTTGCACTAAAATACTTTAAGGTATAAATAACCTTACTTGTTCTTATTCCCCTCCCCTTTGAGGTGCCAGTTTACCACCTCTGTTACTCTTTACAGTAATATAACCCTCCCTCAGAAACACTGATAGTACTATGCCCTGTTACAGGGACCGAGGAGGTCACTCTTCATTGCAGGTGTACCTCTTCCACGGGTGGAACAGCATACCACCCTTTCTAGAAAATCCTCCACCGTATATAACTCTTGGCCCATAATATTAAGGGCTAATTATAGCCTAACTATTGATTGTTTTTGGTAAACAGGAACTTGGAAACTTAGAAATAACAGCTGTTAACCTAATTAATATAACACGCCAGTGATAGTGTACAATCCAAGGTATCTAATTGTCTTTTTAACTGTCATACCTACAGAACTGGTGACCAGATCCTATCTTTCCTCCAGAAATTGTCAAGTGAGCAACCTGATCATTCATAGCTCTTCCAGACGTGGTGAGTGATCCCCTTCCTGATCCCCATCCCACCTCCCAAATCCAAATAGACCCTAACTTCTATTTCTCCTCTATCTTTGGACCTTGTCAACTATGGGTGAAACCTGTGAAAATCTGACATTTGCCACCCTAAATGGTAAAGGCCTAAAGTCACCAACTAAACGTAGCCTGCTAACTAATCTTCCTACAAGAGACCCATTGGTTAGAATCTCGCCCGAACCCATTCAGATCCTCTAAATACCCTATACAATTCTACTCCTCCTTTGTTGAAAAGTCAAGGGGTGTAGCAGCCTTAATTCATAGGTCAATCAGTTCTGAACATGTCTATGATGAAGATCGCTAATACTAATCTAGCCCCTATGTCGCAACATAGGGTCCCTGAAAAAAACTGGGTCGTCCCGAACCAGTCCACAGGATCATAAGTCTCCAGACATCCAAGAAGGATCCAAGACAAGAACCCTGGACCCAGAATGGTCCTAGAACGAACGACACCCTCAGGGAACACAAGAAACCCCGTCTGAAGCAATCAGACCTCACAGGGGATGAGAACCGGGAAACCCAGAGAACGGGTACAGGACTCACTCGTAATTCCCAGCCCAAAGGGAAGAGAACACCCTTAGGCGGAGGTCAACACCCCCCCAGCAAGAGGGCACACAGTTTTGGTAATGGAAGTAAACTTTTTTTTTTTTTTTTTAAATGCAGGTTTTATCTGAATAATGAAAGTTTAATTTGACTTTAGTGTTTCTTTAAAACATGAATTGGGCAATAAGTTGTAAATTATAAAAAACAAAAAATGTCTACATTGATATTTTTATCTTTTGGAGATTTTATTATTTAAAGCCTCCCCCCAACACACACACACACACACAAAATAAATCTAAAATAATACTTCACAATATATTTATAAGAATACAGATGTGGTTTTGATCAGGATTTCACCTTAGAGCACAATCAAACAGGACCTGTCTCTTACCCCTCCTTTATCCTTATTATTCAGCAGAAGCTTTAAGATCTGGACTTGCAGCTCTTCCACCACTAGGAAAGAAGAAAATACATTTAGACTCACAATACAAACAAGAAATATTTCAAGCCTTTCTTTGCCTAGGGATTGTAACACAGATGTTTGTTTTCAGCTTGTTGAATTCTTCCCGGTGAAATGCAGCAGGTTAACTCATTTTAGACCCTATGATCTAAAACTCTCCTTGTAGGTAACATTATCTGAGAAGTCTCGTTAGTTCTGTGAGATTCCACATAGAATTTTAGAAAGGCAAATTTTGCACATGAAGAATAGATAGGTGTATCGCAATATGATGCACAGAAAAAGCCCTTAAAGAATTTGCGTGACTTCTGTCTAGGCCTTTAGACTGAATTTCTAAAAGAGTAGTAGATATTTTTTTTTTCTGACAAATTTCAAAGTTACCATTTTTCTTGCCTTCTGTATCATGTGTCAGCCATCAGCCAATCAAAAACGTATATACATATATAGTGTGATCTCTTGCTCAGAAAGTGTGTATATAAAATGACCGTGCAAATTTTGATATGAATCAAATACATAGCCCCCAAACATTTTGTGTGATTTCTCGCTATACCGGCGAGTTTTTCATCATCAGGCAATTTTTCAGAATTGTCAAACCTGGCACATCGCTCACCTTCAATGCGTTTCTTCAACCTCATGCAGCCCCTCTCGTACGCTCTCCTTCTCAGCCGTTCCTCATCACTCTCCTCTGATGGGTCCTTGATTTCTTTACCCTGAGAGCAGAGTTGGGAGAGAAAAAATTTTTTAAATTACCCAGCTCCCGCTAAGGCAGCTAAAGTGTGACGTGAGCACACCCAAATGGAAACCAAATTCAGTCCAAGCTCCTTGATTGGGACAAATATAAATGTATTACAAAAGTTAATGAATATATGCTTACCAAAGGCAAAATTGCACAAAAAAGCATTAAAAGTTTAAACACATTTTGTGTAAGGAGTGCCTTGCAGATAAACAGTAGAAATCAGTGGCATAGATCTTCTGTGAGATATGGAACCACAACCTAAAAGTGTAGTATCATAGTAAGAAATCTGTGATATTTATGGTAACTGAGGTTATCACATGTGGTCTTCCATTCCCCCTTTCCATCTGGGAAAACGTTAAAAGGGTGAAAGATAATAGATAGTTGGAAAAGTCAAAAGGAAGGAAGAGAACAGCACAGACTCCATATCAGTTTTCTACATTAGATCACAATTTGTAAAATTGCGGCTGCAAAGTCACAGTCGCATGTCGAGAGCAGTGTTGCAGACAAAGTTTGCAAAGCATTGAGAAATACAAGGGGTAAAAGTGACAGTAAATTCAAAAATAAACTTTCATAATTCAAACAGAAGATGCAGTTTTAAACAGTGTTCCAATGTACTTCTATTATCTAATTTGCTTTGTTCTCTTTGTATCCTTTGTTGACAAGCATGCTGCTTTAATCAGATTTTGCTCATAGGGCAACATATGACTTATGAGCTCGGCCTTTAGGCATCTCAATTATTCACTATCTCAAAAAAGGAAATGTTAAAAAAAAATCCTGTAGAAATTCTGGGCTATTTCTGTAACATTATATATATGCTAATTTCAGCCTGTGATGTCAAGTGCTTAAAGGGACAGCAGACACCATGAGAATTTAATTTAAAATATCTAGTTAAGTTTAATGAAACAACTTTGCAATATGCTTTCATTAATATATTTTGCCCACTTTCCATTTACATTGGCTCTAAAAATTGTGGATTTTTTTCCATTTTCAGAACATGAAATGCACCCCGCTGACTTCTCAAGGCAAACCCTGCTCTACATCTTTCCCTAATTGGCTTTAACTGATAAAAACAGCAAAAAATGCACTTTATATTGACATTAAAACCGTGCCTAGACTTGCTGTCTGCAGAATAAAATACAGGCTCCTCCAAATGAGTCACCTGGTGAGTGGCGCTTGGCTGTTAAAAAATAATTGCAGCAAACAAGATGTTCATTTGTTTTAAAATGTTTAGATTTGCGGATTTCTTACTGTATAGTAGGGCTGCACGATTAATTGGCGTGGCCTTTTTTACTAGAATTTTTTATTAAAAAAAAGGCATTTTTTTTATTAAATGTACATATTAAAAACTGCTGTACAGAGACACGCTTTATTAAATTGGGATTAGATATGCACGGGTTAGCAGAGAAAAAACATAATTTATGTAAGAACTTACCTGATAAATTCATTTCTTTCATATTAACAAGAGTCCATGAGCTAGTGACATATGGGATATACATTCCTACCAGGAGGGGCAAAGTTTCCCAAACCTTAAAATGCCTATAAATACACCCCTCACCACACCCACAAATCAGTTTAACGAATAGCCAAGAAGTGGGGTGATAAGAAAAAAGTGTGAAGCATATAAAATAAGGAATTGGAATAATTGTGCTTTATACAAAAAAATCATAACCACCACAAAAAAGGGTGGGCCTCATGGACTCTTGTTAATATGAAAGAAATGAATTTATCAGGTAAGTTCTTACATAAATTATGTTTTCTTTCATGTAATTAACAAGAGTCCATGAGCTAGTGACGTATGGGATAATGAATACCCAAGATGTGGATCTTTCCACACAAGAGTCACTAGAGAGGGAGGGATAAAATAAAGACAGCCAATTCCTGCTGAAAATAATCCACACCCAAAATAAAGTTTAATGAAAAACATAAGCAGAAGATTCAAACCGAAACCACTGCCTGAAGTACCTTTCTACCAAAAACTGCTTCAGAAGAAGAGAATACATCAAAATGGTAGAATTTAGTAAAAGTATGCAAAGAGGACCAAGTCGCTGCTTTGCAAATCTGATCAACTGAAGCTTCATTCCTAAACGCCCAGGAAGTAGAAACTGACCTAGTAGAATGAGCTGTAATCCTCTGAGGCGGAGTCTTACCCGATTAAACATAGGCAAGATGAATTAAAGATTTCAACCAGGATGCCAAAGAAATGGCAGAAGCTTTCTGGCCTTTTCTAGAACCAGAAAAGATGACAAATAGACTAGAAGTCTTTCGGAAAGATTTAGTAGCTTCAACATAATATTTCAAAGCTCTAACAACATCCAAAGAATGTAACGATTTCTCCTTAGAATTCTTAGGATTAGGACATAATGAAGGAACCACGATTTCTCTACTAATGTTGTTGGAATTCACAACCTTAGGTAAAAATTCAAAAGAAGTTCGCAACACCGCCTTATCCTGATGAAAAATCAGAAAAGGAGACTCACAAGAAAGAGCAGATAATTCAGAAACTCTTCTGGCAGAAGAGATGGCCAAAAGGAACAAAACTTTCCAAGAAAGCAATTTAATGTCCAATGAATGCATAGGTTCAAACGGAGGAGCTTGAAGAGCTCCCAGAACCAAATTCAAACTCCATGGAGGAGAAATTGACTTAATGACAGGTTTTATACGAACCAAAGCTTGTACAAAACAATGAATATCAGGAAGAATAACAATCTTTCTGTGAAAAAGAACAGAAAGAGCAGAGATTTGTCCTTTCAAGGAACTTGCGGACAAACCCTTATCTAAACCATCCTGAAGAAATTGTAATATTCTCGGAATTCTAAAAGAATACCAAGAAAAATGACGAGTAAGACACCAAGAAATATAAGTCTTCCAGACTCTATAATATATCTCTCTAGATACAGATTTACGAGCCTGTAACATAGTATCAATCACAGAGTCAGAGAAACCTCTTTGACTAAGAATCAAGCGTTCAATCTCCATACCTTTAAATTTAAGGATTTCAGATCCGGATGGAAAAAAGGACCTTGCGACAGAAGGTCTGGTCTTAACGGAAGAGTCCATGGTTGGCAAGATGCCATCCGGACAAGATCCGCATACCAAAACCTGTGAGGCCATGCCGGAGCTATTAGCAGAACAAACGAGCATTCCCTCAGAATCTTGGAGATTACTCTTGGAAGAAGAACTAGAGGCGGAAAGATATAGGCAGGATGATACTTCCAAGGAAGTGATAATGCATCCACTGCCTCCGCCTGAGGATCCCGGGATCTGGACAGATACCTGGGAAGTTTCATGTTTAGATGAGAGGCCATCAGATCTATCTCTGGAAACCCCCACATTTGAACAATCTGAAGAAATACCTCTGGGTGAAGAGACCATTCGCCCGGATGCAACGTTTGGCGACTGAGATAATCCGCTTCCCAATTGTCTACACCTGGGATATGAACCGCAGAGATTAGACAGGAGCTGGATTCCGCCCAAACCAAAATTCGAGATACTTCTTTCATAGCCAGAGGACTGTGAGTCCCTCCTTGATGATTGATGTATGCCACAGTTGTGACATTGTCTGTCTGAAAACAAATGAACGATTCTCTCTTCAGAAGAGGCCATGACTGGAGAGTTCTGAAAATTGCACGGAGTTTCAAAATATTGATCGGTAATCTCACCTCCTGAGATTCCCAAACTCCCTGTGCCGTCAGAGATCCCCACACAGCTCCCCAACCTGTGAGACTTGCATCTGTTGAAATTACAGTCCAGGTCGGAAGAACAAAAGAAGCCCCCTGAATTAAACGATGGTGATCTGTCCACCACGTTAGAGAGTGTCGAACAATCGGTTTTAAAGATATTAATTGATATATCTTCGTGTAATCCCTGCACCATAGGTTCAGCATACAGAGCTGAAGAGGTCGCATGTGAAAACGAGCAAAGGGGATCGCGTCCGATGCAGCAGTCATAAGACCTAGAATTTCCATGCATAAGGCTACCGAAGGGAATGATTGAGACTGAAGGTTTCGACAAGCTGTAAACAATTTTAGACGTCTCTTGTCTGTTAAAGACAGAGTCATGGACACTGAATCTATCTGGAAACCCAGAAAGGTTACCCTTGTTTGAGGAATCAAAGAACTTTTTGGTAAATTGATCCTCCAACCATGATCTTGAAGAAACAACACAAGTCGATTCGTATGAGACTCTGCTAAATGTAAAGACTGAGCAAGTACCAAGATATCGTCCAAATAAGGAAATACCACAATACCCTGTTCTCTGATTACAGACAGAAGGGCACCGAGAATCTTTGTGAAAATTCTTGGAGCTGTAGCAAGGCCAAACGGTAGAGCCACAAATTGGTAATGCTTGTCTAGAAAAGAGAATCTCAGGAACTGAAAATGATCTGGATGAATCGGAATATGCAGATATGCATCCTGTAAATCTATTGTGGACATATAATTCCCTTGCTGAACAAAAGGCAATATAGTCCTTACAGTTACCATCTTGAACGTTGGTATCCTTACATAACGATTCAATAATTTTAGATCCAGAACTGGTCTGAAGGAATTCTCCTTCTTTGGTACAATGAAGAGATTTGAATAAAACCCCATCCCCTGTTCCGGAACTGGAACTGGCATAATTACTCCAGCCAACTCTAGATCTGAAACACAATTCAGAAATGCTTGAGCTTTCACTGGATTTACTGGGACACGGGAAAGAAAAAATCTCTTTGCAGGAGGTCTCATCTTGAAACCAATTCTGTACCCTTCTGAAACAATGCTCTGAATCCAAAGATTGTGAACAGAATTGATCCAAATTTCTTTGAAAAAACGTAACCTGCCCCCTACCAGCTGAACTGGAATGAGGGCCGTACCTTCATGTGAACTTAGAAGCAGGCTTTGCCTTTCTAGCAGGCTTGGATTTATTCCAGACTGGAGATGGTTTCCAAACTGAAACTGCTCCTGAGGACGAAGGATCAGGCTTTTGTTCTTTGTTGAAACGAAAGGAACGAAAACGATTGTTAGCCCTGTTTTTACCTTTAGATTTTTTATCCTGTGGTAAAAAAGTTCCTTTCCCACCAGTAACAGTTGAAATAATAGAATCCAACTGAGAACCAAATAATTTGTTTCCCTGGAAAGAAATGGAAAGTAGAGTTGATTTAGAAGCCATATCAGCATTCCAAGTCTTAAGCCATAAAGCTCTTCTGGTTAAGATAGCTAGAGACATAAACCTAACATCAACTCTAATAATATCAAAAATGGCATCACAGATAAAATTATTAGCATGCTGAAGAAGAATAATAATATCATGAGAATCACGATTTGCTACTTGTTGCGCTAGGGTTTCCAACCAAAAAGTTGAAGCTGCAGCAACATCAGCCAATGATATAGCAGGTCTAAGAAGATTACCTGAACACAGATAAGCTTTTCTTAGAAAGGATTCAATTTTTCTATCTAAAGGATCCTTAAACGAGGTACCATCTGACGTAGGAATGGTAGTACGTTTAGCAAGGGTAGAAATAGCCCCATCAACTTTAGGGATTTTGTCCCAAAATTCTAACCTGTCAGGCGGAACAGGATATAATTGCTTAAAACGTTTAGAAGGAGTAAATGAATTACCCAATTTATCCCATTCTTTGGAAATCACTGCAGAAATAGCATTAGGAACAGGAAAAACTTCTGGAATAACCGCAGGAGCTTTAAAAACCTTATCCAAACGTATATAATTAGTATCAAGAGGACTAGAATCCTCTATTTCTAAAGCAATTAGTACTTCTTTAAGTAAAGAGCGAATAAATTCCATCTTAAATAAATATGAAGATTTATCAGCATCAATCTCTGAGATAGAATCCTCTGAACCAGAAGAGTCCAAAGAATCAGAATGATGGTGTTCATTTAAAAATTCATCTGTAGAGAGAGAAGATTTAAAAGACTTTTTACGTTTACTAGAAGGAGAAATAACAGACAAAGCCTTCTTTATGGATTCAGAAACAAAATCTCTTATGTTATCAGGAACATTCTGCACCTTAGATGTTGAGGGAACTGCAACAGGCAATGGTACATTACTAAAGGAAATATCTGCTTTAACAAGTTTGTCATGACAATTATTACAAACAACAGCTGGAGGAATAGCTACCAAAAATTTACAGCAGATACACTTAGCTTTGGTAGATCCAGCAGGCAGTGATTTTCCTGTAGTATCTTCTGGCTCAGATGCAACGTGAGACATCTTGCAATATGTAAGAGAAAAAAACAACATATAAAGCAAAATAGATCAAATTCCTTATAAGACAGTTTCAGGAATGGGAAAGAATGCCAAATATCAAGCTTCTAGCAACCAGAAGCAAATGAAAAATGAGATTGAAATAATGTGGAGACAAAAGCGACGCCCATATTTTTAGCGCCAAATAAGACGGCCACATTATTTGGCGCCTAAATGCTTTTGGCGCCAAAAATGACGCCACATCCGGAACGCCGACATTTTTGGCGCAAAATAACGTCAAAAAATGACGTAACTTCCGGCGACACGTATGACGCCGGAAACGGAAAAGAATTTTTGCGCCAAAAAAGTCCGCGCCAAGAATGACGCAATAAAATGAAGCATTTTCAGCCCCCGCGAGCCTAACAGCCCACAGGGAAAAAAGTCAAATTTTTGAGGTAAGAAAAATATGATAATTCAATGCATAATCCCAAATATGAAACTGACTGTCTGAAAATAAGGAAAGTTGAACATTCTGAGTCAAGGCAAATAAATGTTTGAATACATATATTTAGAACTTTATAAATAAAGTGCCCAACCATAGCTTAGAGTGTCACAGAAAATAAGACTTACTTACCCCAGGACACTCATCTACATGTTTGTAGAAAGCCAAACCAGTACTGAAACGAGAATCAGTAGAGGTAATGGTAAATATAAGAGTATATCGTCGATCTGAAAAGGGAGGTAAGAGATGAATCTCTACGACCGATAACAGAGAACCTTATGAAATAGACCCCGTAGAAGGAGATCACTGCATTCAAATAGGCAATACTCTCCTCACATCCCTCTGACATTCACTGCACGCTGAGAGGAAAACCGGGCTCCAACTTGCTGCGGGGCGCATATCAACGTAGAATCTAGCACAAACTTACTTCACCACCTCCCTTGGAGGCAAAGTTTGTAAAACTGATTTGTGGGTGTGGTGAGGGGTGTATTTATAGGCATTTTAAGGTTTGGGAAACTTTGCCCCTCCTGGTAGGAATGTATATCCCATACGTCACTAGCTCATGGACTCTTGCTAATTACATGAAAGAAATGTTGTCTAATTGAAGCAAAAGGTTACCCCTTAGAAATGTAACCACGCAGGCGTGCATCTACATGGCCACTTTAATAAAAAATGCTAGTAATTTAGTCCTCCATCGTCAGGATTTGCTACCTCAATCTGCGCATGCTTCTAATTACGTAATCGCATTTCACACATTCTTGTCAAACATATGTGGAGTGATTACATAATTGTACGCATGCGCACCTCCAGGTAGCAAATCTCGACGAGGGAGCACCGGGCGCCTCAGATGTCCCAGTCTGCTATGTATGCACATTGCGTGCCATCTATAAATGCGAATTGGCAATTCACTATGTGTGTGGATTAAATTTTGTACTGCTGTGCGGCATTATGAGGCGCCTCCTATTTATATATTATAGGATTCTATGAGGATTTGATCGTATCTGGCTGGAGTGCCGCCCTATTGCATCGGCTTGACAATTCAGATTAATCAACTGAGACTTGTTTTGAATTACACATTTTATATCATTGGTTATAATTTATTAGATTGTGCGCTCCTCCTATATCATTATCAGATTGTATATAGATGGATTACTGATACCAATGTTGGTACACATGGACTGAGGTACCAGTGTTATTTTAAAGATGGATCACAGAACAGATTTCTTCATTAGAGGTGGGGGCAGGGTACTTGTATGATGTGAATATAAGCAGTGCACACAGCAGAGATACACCTGGACTGATATGTTGTGTTACCTCCTTGTTGAATCTGTTAGGCCACCATGTGGTTGGGATAAGCTCTTGCAGGCCGGCTTCTTCCACCCGAAGAGGACTCTTGATGAAGAAAAATACTACAGAGCGAAGAACATCAAATCTGGGAGGAGAAGGGTTAAAGATGCTTGGGAAGGTGTTAGTGCCTAACTCATTGAAACCACTACACTGCGATATGTATACACAGGGCAAGCATCAACAATGCCACTCTTCACTACATACACTGCTTTACTATTGCAAGAATGCACAGCTCTGCCTGCAACATTACCAGCCTCCCCAACACACTAGAAAATGTATCCCGCCACAGGCAGCAACGTAGCTGCCAGCCTTTCTTACACACTACTACACTGTGGCATGCGTAGACAGAACACACAAGAAGCAGTGCCAGCGTCCCCTAAACACACCACTACACTGTGGCATGTAAACACAGCACAGGAAGCCACAGTGCTATACCACGCATACAAAGCAAGAGTGCCAGGCTACTATACACACGCAACATTACGCCATGACATGTTTACACAGCACAACAGAGGCAGCAGAAGTAGTGCTAGGCTACCCCCACATATACGTTTACATCATGCCATGCATATAAAGTAAGTGAGAGTGCCAGACTCCCCTACAGACACTATTACACCATAGAGGCACTGGTTCTCTGTTGTCAGCTGTACGATCCTTCCCCACTTTTTCTTACTTGTCCTTATTCTCTAGGTACAAGGAACAAGGCTGAGGCATCAAACTGAAGCATGTAAAATAAGGTGTATATCTATTCACAGTAAATATTCCCAGTATCCATGCTTCAATATTTACTGTGAATAGATATACACCTTATTTTACATGCTTCAGTTTGATGCCTCAGCCTTGTTCCTTGTACCTAGAGAATAAGGACAAGTAAGAAAAAGTGGGGAAGGATCGTACAGCTGACAACAGAGAACCAGTGCCTCTATCTAGCACAACATATCGATTTACACAGTTATTCAAAGACAGACTGTGAGACGGCTGCGGTTCAGAAACTTAAAGGAAAGTATTCACCCATATTGTATAATCTTTGTATGCACTATTACACCATACCATGCATACCCAACACAACAGACTCCCCTACAGACACTAATACACCATGCCATGCATACCCAGCACAACAGACTCCCCTACAGACACTAATACACCATACCATGCATACCCAGCACAACAGACTCCCCTACAGACACAATTACACCATACCATGCATACCCAGCACAACAGACTCCCCTACAGACACTAATACACCATACCATGCATACCCAGCACAACAGACTCCCCTACAGACACTAATACACCATGCCATGCACACCCAGCACAACAGACTCCCCTACAGACACAATTACACCATACCATGCATACCCAGCACAACAGACTCCCCTACAGACACTATTACACCATACCATGCACACCCAGCACAACAGACTCCCCTACAGACACCATTACACCATACCATGCATACCCAGCACAACAGACTCCCCCACAGACACCATTACACCATACCATGCATACCCAGCACAACAGACTCCCCTACAGACACTAATACACCATGCCATGCACACCCAGCACAACAGACTCCCCTACAGACACCATTACACCATACCATGC
The DNA here is from genome assembly GCF_027579735.1 of Bombina bombina. Taxonomy (NCBI): domain Eukaryota; kingdom Metazoa; phylum Chordata; class Amphibia; order Anura; family Bombinatoridae; genus Bombina; species Bombina bombina. Next base: position 164,511 of record NW_026512612.1, on the reverse strand, counting down.
ATACCTAGCACAACAGACTCCCCTACAGACACCATAACATGCATACCTAGCACAACAGACTCCCCTACAGACACTATTATACCATACCATGCATACCCAGCACAACAGACTCCCCTACAGAAACCATAACATGCATACCTAGCTCAACAGACTCCCCTACAGGCACTATTACACCATAACAGGCATACCCAGCACAACAGACTCCCCTACAGACACTATTACACCATAAAATGCATACCCAGCACAAGAGACTCCCCTACAGACACTATTACACCATACCATGCATACCTAGCACAACAGACTCCCCTACAGACACTATTACACCATACCATGCATACCTAGCACAACAGACTCCCCTACAGACACTATTACACCATAACATGCATACCTAGCACAACAGACTCCCCTACAGACACTATTACACCATAACATGCATACCTAGCACAACAGACTCCCCTACAGACACTATTACACCATAACAGGCATACCCAGCACAGCAGACTCCCCTACAGACACTATTACACCATACCATGCATACCCAGCACAAGAGACTCCCCTACAGACACTATTACACCATACCATGCATACCTAGCACAACAGACTCCCCTACAGACACTATTACACCATAACATGCATACCTAGCACAACAGACTCCCCTACAGACACTATTACACCATACCATGCATACCCAGCACAACAGACTCCCCTACAGACACCATAACATGCATACCTAGCACAACAGACTCCCCTACAGACACTATTACACCATACCATGCATACCCAGCACAACAGACTCCCCTACAGACACCATAACATGCATACCTAGCACAACAGACTCCCCTACAGACACTATTACACCATAACATGCATACCCAGCACAACAGACTCCCCTACAGACACTATTACACCATAAAATGCATACCCAGCACAACAGACTCCCCTACAGACACTATTACACCATAACAGGCATACCCAGCACAACAGACTCCCCTACAGACACTATTACACCATACCATGCATACCCAGCACAACAGACTCCCCTACAGACACTATTACACCATACCATGCATACCCAGCACAACAGACTCCGCTACAGAAACTATGACACCATACTATGCATACCCAGCACAGAAGTAAATATATCACCAGTGCCAAGCTCCCCTACACAATAACATGCATACAAAGCACAGACAGCAGTAGTCTTTAGTATCTACTACCCTTTCAATTCATATAAAGATAAGCTCATAACACACAATACTGTATCACATCCCTCTCCAGATCTCAGGTATCCCATTTCCCCACGGTTTCCACCCCTCTTTGCGTGTGAAACTGAAGGATACAGAACATTGCTCAGGAGATATTTGCGAGACTTCTCATGTCGGAGGATGGCAATAGTGAGCCGCAGGTAGTGAATCTGTGCAGACAAAGTAATCACTGTGACACCTTAAACTGTAGCTGTTCATTATATTTTAGACTGTCTCTTTTAAAACTGCATTGGTCATTGTTTTAAAAGATAGATAATCCCTTTATTACCCATTGCCCAGTTCTGCATAACCAACAGAGTTATATTAATATACTTAACTCTGATTACCTTGTAGCTAAGCATCTTCTGACAGCCCCCTGATCACATGACTTTGTATATATTATCTATTGACTTGCAATTTAGCCAATTAGTGCTGTGCTGACTCCTAAATAACTCCACGTGCGTGAACACAATGGCTCACATGAACTAGCAGTCTCCTGTTGTGAAAAGCAAATAAAAAAAAAAGGAAATTTATGCTTACCTGATAAATTTATTTCTTTTACGATATGACGAGTCCACGGATTTCATCCTTACTTATGGGATATCGCCTCCTGGTAAGCAGGAGGAGGCAAAGAGCAGCACAGCAGAGCTGTATATATAGCTCCTCCCTTCCCACCCACTCCAGTAATTCGACCGAAGTTAGGAAGAGAAAGGAAAAGCCAACGTGCAGAGGTGACTGAAGTTTAACAAAAATAAAAACCTGTCTTAGAAAATGACAGGGTGGGCCGTGGACTCGTCATATCGTAAAATAAATAAATTTATCAGGTAAGCATAAATTTCCTTTTCTTTTACAAGATATGACGAGTCCACGGATTTCATCCTTACTTATGGGATACAATACCAAAGCTATAGGACACGGATGAAAGGGAGGGACAAGACAGGAACCCAAACGGAAGGCACCACTGCTTGAAGAACCTTTCTCCCAAAAACAGCCTCGGACGAGTCAAAAGTATCAAATTTGGAAAATTTGGAAAAAGTATGAAGAGACGACCAAGTTGCAGCCTTGCAAATTTGTTCAACAGAAGCATCATTTTTAAATGCCCATGAGGAAGCCACAGCCCTAGTGGAATGAGCTGTAATTCTTTCAGGAGGCTGCTGTCCAGCAGTCTTGTATGCAAAATGGATGATAGCTTTCTGACCCCTACGTGTTCCGGAAAAAACAACAAATAGTGAAGATGATTGACGAAATTCCTTAGTCGCCTGCAAGTAAAACTTCCGGGCACGAACCACGTCCAAGTTATGTAACAGACGCTCCTTCTTAGAAGGATTGGGACACAATGAAGGAACAATAATTTCCTGATTAATATTTTTGTTGGAAACAACCTTAGGAATAAAACCAGGTTTGGTACGTAACACTACCTTATCGGAATGAAAAATAAGGTAAGGAGAATTACATTGTAGAGCCGAAAGCTCAGAAACTCTGCGAGCAGAAGAAATAGCAACCAAAAACAAAACCTTCCAAGATAACAACTTAATATCTATGGAAAGCATAGGTTCAAACGGAACCCCTTGAAGAACCTTAAGAACTAAATTCAAACTCCAAGGAGGAGAAATAGGTCTAAACACAGGCCTGATCCTAGTCAGAGCCTGACAAAAGGACTGAACATCCGGAACATCTGTGCACTGAGCCACTGATGGCCGAGGATTGGACTGAAGGGATCGGCATGTATTCAGAATCTTTAACTTTCTGACTTCCGTCAAGAAGATTTTCATGGACATAGAGTCTATTAGAGTTCCCAGGAAAGGAACCCTTGTCTGTGGAATTGGTGAACTCTTTTCTAGATTCACCTTCCACCCATGAGTCCTTAGAAAGGATAGAACCATGTTGGTATGAGACTTTGTCAGCTGATATGACGCCGCCTGGATCAGAATATCGTCTAGATAAGGCGCCACTGCAATGCCCTGCGGCCTGAAAACCGCCAGCAGAGACCCTAGAACCTTCGTAAAGATCCTGGGTGCTGTGGCCAGCCCGAAGGGAAGTGCCACGAACTGAAAAGGTTTGTCCAGAAAGGCAAACCTCAGAAACTTGTGATGATCTCTGTGTATAGGAATATGAAGATATGCATCCTTTAAGTCCACGGTAGTCATATATTGACCCTCCTGGATCAATGGAAGAATTGTCCGAATGGTCTCCATCTTGAAGGATGGAACTCTGAGAAATTTGTTTAGACTCTTGAGATCTAAAATGGATCGGAACGTTCCCTCTTTTTTGGGAACCACAAAAAGATTTGAGTAAAATCCCTGCACCTGTTCCTGTTTTGGAATGGGACGAATTACTCCCATAGTGGAGAGGTCTTTCACACAACGTAAGAACGCCTCTCTTTTTATCTGGTCTACAGACAATCGTGAAAGAAGAAACCTTCCCCTTGGGAAGGAATTTTTGAACTCCAACTGATACCCTTGAGACACGATTTCTAGTGTCCAGGGATCCTGAACGTCTCGTATCCATACTTGAACAAAGAGAGAAAGTCTGCCCCCTACTAGATACGGTCCCGGATCGGGGACCGCCCCTTCATGCTGTTTTGGGAGCAGCAGAGGGCTTCTTGGGTTATTTACACTTGTTCCAAGCCTGGTTGGGTCTCCAGATGGACTTGGCTTGTGCAAAATTCCCTTCCTGTTTAGCAGAAGAGGAAGAGGGGACTCCCTTAAAATTTCGAAAGGAACGAAAATTACTCTGTCTACCCCGTTGCTTAGATGTCTTATCCTGAGGGAGGGGGTGACCCTTACCTCCCGTAATGTCAGAAATTATCTCTTTCAAGTCAGGCCACAACAGGGTCTTTCCTTTGAAAGGAATAGCCAAAAGCTTGGATTTAAAGGACACATCCGCAGACCAGGATTTTAACCATAAGGCTCTGCGCGCTAAAATGGAAAACCCTGCATTCTTAGCTGCCAACTTGGCGATCTGAAAGGCGGCATCCGTAACAAAAGAATTAGCCAGCTTAAGGGCCTTAATTCTATCCATTATTTCCTCTAAAGAAGTCTCAGTCTTAAGAGACTCTAAGGCATCAAAACAAAAGGCAGCCGCAGTTGTGACTGGTACAATGCAGGCCGTCGGTTGTAATAAAAACCCTTGGTGAACAAATACCTTTTTTAGAAGACCCTCCAACTTTTTATCCATAGGGTCCTTGAAAGCACAACTGTCCTCAATAGGGATAGTTGTACGCTTAGCCAGAGTAGAGATAGCTCCCTCCACCTTAGGGACCGTTTGCCAAGAGTCCCGAACGGTGTCAGCTATAGGGTACATTTTCTTAAAAATAGGGGAAGGTGAGAACGGGATACCCGGTCTTTCCCATTCCCGTGTAACAATTTCCGAAATTCGCTTAGGAACCGGAAAGACGTCAGAATAAGAAGGAACCTCTAAGTATTTGTCCATCTTACACAATTTCTCTGGTGGTACCACAATAGAGTCACAGTCGTCCAGAGTCAACAAAACCTCCTGCAGCAACAGACGGAGGTGTTCAAGTTTAAACCTGAAAGCCATGACGTCCAAATTTGTCTGGGGCAATGCACTTCCTGAGTCCGACAGTTCCCCCTCAGACAGGTTCTCCCTACCCCCCAAATCAGAGCCCTGGGAGGGTACATCGGAGATAGCCATCAAAGCATCAGAAGTCGCAGGGACCACATGGGCTTCTGTCCTGCTGCGCTTGTCTTGTAACACTGGCAACTTAGACAAAACTTCTGTAAGAGTGGAGGACATAACTGCAGCCATATACTGCAGAGTGAATGAAGTGGACGCGGTTGAGGAACACGGCGTGGCTTGGGGAGAAAGATGCGGCATACCCTGGTTCTCATCTGTCTGAGAAGCATCCTTAGACATACTTGCATTAAAGAAAATCTGCTCTTTACATTGCAAAGCCCTCTCAGTACATGAGGGACAAAAAGTAATGGGGGGGGGGGTTCCACATTGGCATCTAAACACATAGAACAGGTACTTTCCAGAAGATCAGCCATGACAAACAAACTAGCAATATTGGTCGGTTTCGCTAAAATTCAAAAAGGCAAATACTTTAGATTGCTTTAGAAAAAAAAAGACGGGTGTACTGCCTCTTTAAAAATTAAAGTCGCATATGCGTTTATTGCTCCGCACTAAACTGCAATAACTTTGAAAAACACCCTAAGACATATAACGAACGTATACTGTCAGAGATTACCTATTAAGCAATTTATGACTAAATTAGCCCCTTGCACCTCGCCACAGCTCTGCTGTGGCGCCTACCTGCCCCAACCGAAACACTAAATAGTAGAGGACGGCGCTCCTAAAGTCGTTTGTGAAGTTTGTAAGCACAAGCGACTTAGGCCACACCGGAGCCAAGATACAAGCTGCTTGAAGACCGGATCCGGACAGAAAATGCGCGTCTGAGCGCGCAAAAATCAAGCCCCGCCCCTCATAGGCGCAACTAACATCCCCGGTTATAGCAAATACCGCATGGGAAATAAAACATGTCGGTTCTCATAATAGTCCCTCAATCACCAATGTGCCCCTTCACATAAACACACAACAGTTGTCAAAGCGAAATAAATACTGTGCTGCGCATGCCACAAACTCCCAGCGTCAAGCCCATAGTAAAAAGCATTAGCCCTGGTTAACCCGTTATTAGGCTACTGATTGACCAAAAACAAAGGTAATATTTATGCACATCTACCTGTAATGCAAAACGATTACCCTCTCCCTGTACAGGGAATAAGTGCCAGTCTGTTCTGAGATACCTCAGTCTCCCCAGAAATAAACGACTGTACATACCTCCAAGCTGAACACAATATGAAGCAGTCCCACACAATGAAGATGTTCCCTTTCCTCACCTCCAGCACGTCTGTGGGGACAAATAAAGTCTTAGACAATAATTGCTAAGACCATCAGCAGGGCAGCAATCAATATGGGAGCGTGATGACAGATGTGAGAATCTCCCCAGTTCCATTGCTTAAAAGCCAGAAGCTCTAGCCCTGAGAAAAAAAAAAAATAGTACACACCGGCACCATTTAAAAATAATAAACTGTTGATTGAAGAATCTTAACCAACACCTCACTTTACCTCTTCCTATCACTAACACAGGCAAAGAGAATGACTGGGGTGGGAGGGAAGGGAGGAGCTATATATACAGTTCTGCTGTGGTGCTCTTTGCCTCCTCCTGCTGACCAGGAGGCGATATTCCATAAGTAAGGATGAAATCCGTAGACTCGTCATATCTTGTAAAAGAAAGCATGTGATAAGAAGCTGTCCACAGTGGCTTAGAAACAGGCAGAAATTTAGAGGTTGGATGTGCAAAGCTGGGGAATGGGTATTAAAGGCATTATACATATTTTTAAACAATAACAATTTTAGTGTTGACTGTCCCTTTAATCGATATTGAACTGTCTCAAAAGGTAACAAAGGAATAGTGTAGAATACTTTTTTCTTTCAATGCAGTTTTGTTTGTTTGAAAAATGCATGTTCCTGTCTTTAATAAACCAACATTTTATAGTTACACTTACAGAAGCATCTCTCTCAAACAATAAAGCTATGGGTGCTGACCCTTTCAGTCAATGAACATTAGCAAGGAATTTAGAGCTAATATGGCTATATTAGAATTGTTATAAGATGCAAGAACAGTTTTCTGGGAGGGTGAAGAAATAACGGTCACTGGTACTTACCTCTGTAAGATCTGACCCATACTCACTTTAAGGGACCGGTTAGTGATACAAGAGACTGAAAGAGGTAATAAAGAGAAGCTCCTCACCTGCAATCCCAGGTCAGGAACGATAGGAGAGAAGCGGTAGGCTCGGAGTAATGACATCATCAGCTGTTTGAGGCACTCGTGAACTTCATAATCCTGTGTGATAAATTTATGTTAAGGTGGAATTCCTGAGAACCGCTCTTCTGTGATTTTAGCAAGATCTACTTACCTCCATGAGAAGCCACATAAGGTCGAGAAGGCGTATGATAAGGTGGTGTTCTTCCACTGAACCCCCTCCCTCCAGGATGCCCAGAAGGAAATTCATCAATACATCCTCCACAAGGTATACTTTGCACTACATATGTAAAAGATAGAGACCTCTTGTAAATAGGAGACTCTTTCTTCATGGAGATTAGACAGTCTTTTGTTCATTAGCGCATCCCACCAAAGATGGTTGCTCAGTTATTTGAGGAGCAACAAAACCACATATCGGCAAATAAACTGTATAACAGTGGTGGTAACTGGTGGCTAGATTCTTCTCTGATGACCAAGGGCTATTTTGAGGGACTGAATTTTATTATAAGGAGAGTAGAAAATACATCACTCCATCAAGTCTGTAAGTAAATGCACAAAATGTTCTTACGTCTTATGTCTGAAAGTTTAGACTGACATGAATGGAACCATTTTGCATTATAAATGTATTAGTAATTTACTTGTAGTACACATTATGACTGTAAAGTCAGTTCTGGAGCAACAATACACTGCTGACATTGAGCTGAATGGAGTTAGTGAGTGATGGCTGCACATATATGCTGCTCCTGATTGGTCCAGCTCGTAACCAGTAGTGCAATGGTGCTCCAGAGTGGACTTTAACTACAAATATATGGACACAGAAAGGTGAATGACTCATCATTAGTCGGTAGTGACCCCTCTACTTCTGACTGTGTCCCCTACCCCTATATATGGTTCCTGGAGATGCCTTGGATATAATATGGTATTTTACTGTTCTATAGTGCATTCCGATGTACAAATCACAAAACTAGCTATCTTCTGGTCATCAATGGTTGGTTTGTATGGTTTGTTGGTTGAAGATCAGCCGGACCTGTTTGTAGAGAAGAGTGATACTCACCATGAGTGGGGCAAAATGATTGAAGATATGTGCCACTGTTATCAGCACTGTAGGCTCCCCCTGCAGCTGCCATATGGATGGTTCTCTGTCCACCAACTTTCCTTCCTGCAAATTAAGCACATTAAGGGGTTCGTTTAATAAAGGGACAGTGTACTACATCATTTTTATTGTTTAAAAGAAACATAATCCCTTTGTTACCCCATTCCCCAGTTTTGCATAACCAACACTGTTATATTAATATACTTTTTACTTCTGTGATTACCTTGTATCTAAGCCTCTGCATTTTAGCCAATCAGTGGTGACTCTTAGGTAACTCCATGGGAGTGAGCACAATATTATTGATATGGCACGCATGAAATATCACTGTCTAGTTGTGAAACACTGTCCAAATGCACTGAGATAAAAGGCAGCATTCAAGGGGTTAGAAATTAGCATATGAGCCTACCTAGGTTTAGCTTTCAACAAAGAATACCAAGAGAACAAAACAAATTTGATGATAAAAGTACATATGTACATACACACACACACAAACACATACATATATATATATATATATATATATATATATATATATATATATATATATATATATATATATATATATATATTTGCGTGTGTATTTTTTGTGTGTATTGGAATGTGAATTAAATATTCATGTCGGGTTATCGCTCTTGAATAAACACGTTCGGGTTAGCACACGAGTATGGGTATTTCAAAGAGGGTAAGTATATCCGGTAACACAAGCACTCAATCTACCTCTATCTGGTTAACCCGGAAATGAACCTTTCGCTGTATAGACCCAGCTCCTGGAGTGCCGTAGACGGTGGAAGCGCAACCCAGCTGCCGTGATGCAATAGAGGTGTAGAAAAAATGGCAGGCACTACACACATGAATAGTATGCAAAAAACAGTCCACAATTTATTCAAAAGCACACTGTAAATACCAATCCATAAAATTCATGAACAATGTGGAGCAGTTCATCAATAAAGCTTACAGTCAGTGGTGGAGTGGACAGTGGCGAATGTCTGACGCGTTTCGCGCCCCCTACAGGCACTTACTCATAGACCTAATACATGTATTGCACATGGTGTACTATATATACCCTAACCAATTAAAATTAACCCTCTAGAGTCCTTTTACAACTCAAAAGCGGAAACTAAGGGGAATGGTTATCACTGAATACTTGAACAAGTATTACACATGTATAAACAGACAGAACTATATGACAGGCTAATATAACCTCTTGAAAATCTTAAAATGCTGAGTTACTGATGCAAAAAACTATAATAATGAGTATATAGCCACCAATAACAAATGCAACAAATAAGATTTCAACTTGTAATACCCATGCTACCCAACGCGCGCAAAAAAAAGCCTCTGTCTAGAGAAGTAATGTGAAAAAGCACTCCAGCCATACAGAGGTTAAACACATAGGCAAAGTCCCACTGGGGAACCACAAGCATTGCAGTTCTTGATCGGGACACTGCCAATAAGCCAATCAGAAAAAGCAGCCCCAAGTAGCTGACAATCCCAGGTCTCTTCCTACTGTAGGGCTGCAATGCTTTTGGGTCCTTAACTTGACTTTACCTATGTGTTTAACTCTTTGCATGAGTTAAAGAAATAGTGAGCTAGGAACAGTAATACAGAAATGACATGCGCTAACAAAGTAAGAAATTTACATTTGAATGTTCTTTTAAATCAAGTTCTCGTCTTCTCACTTACCCCAGATCTACAAATGTAACGTTTTTTTCTTACTGTTGTTGCTTTCTATTCTATATAATACATTTCTTGTTTTAGAGCCAACATTTATATTATACAATAATCCCTACTGCATTAAAGTGACGGTAAACTTTAAAGGTCTATTTGATTTTGTTATTGTTTAAAAAGATAGGATAACGCCTTTACTACCCATTCACTAGCTTGGGATAACCAATATTGTTATATTGATATACTTTATAACCTCTAAGTTTGCCCGATTCTAAGCCCCTACAGGCTGCCCCTTATCTCAGTGCTTTTTATTAGTTTTTAAATCTTGCACAACAGCCAGAAAGCGCTAGTTGATGTGTGGCATATAGGTAACATAGTGCACACTCCGGTGGAGTTATTTAGTCAGCACTAATTGGCTAAAATGCAAGATTGTAAAATGCACTGAGATAAGGGGAAAGTCTACAGAGGCTTAGATCCAAGGTAATTACAGAGGTAAAAAGTATATTAATATAACAGTGTTGGTTACGCAAAGCTAGGGAATAGGTAATAAAGGGATTATCTATCTTTTCAAACAATAACAATTTTCAAGTAGACTGTCCCTTTAATTAAAAAAAATCATAATATTAAAAGGACATGAAACCCCAATTTTTTCTTTCATAATTCAGATAGAACATACAATTTTAAACAACTTTCCAATTTACTTCTATTATCAAATGTTCTTTGTTCTCTTGGAATCTTTTGTTGAAAGCCAAGAAAGTAAGCTCAGGAGCGTGCACGTGTCTGGAGCAGTTTTGCAAGAATGTTATCCATTTGCAGTATCAATAGATGGCAGCACTATTTTTTGCCATGTAGTGCTCCAGACACCTACCTGTCTCTTCAACAAAGAAAATGGGAAAGAAGCTAACTTGATTATAGAAGTAAATTGGAAACAATTTTTTAAATTGTATGCTCTGTCTGAATCACAATGGAAAGTGTCTGGGTTTTATATCCCTTTAAAGAAAATCATTAAACTAGGTGATCTATTGTAAGGTCAAATTTCAAAGCGCAGTTGGCATAAAAACATAAATTATGCTTACCTAATAATTTCATTTCCATCAAGGGGTGGAGAGTCCACGGCTTCATTCATTACTGTTGGGAATTAAGAACCTGGCCACCAGGAGGAGGCAAAGACACCCCAGCCAAAGGCTTAAATACCTCCCCCACTTCCCTCATCCCCCAGTCATTCTGCTGAGGGAACAAGGAACAGTAGGAGAAATATCAGGGTATAAATGGTGCCAGAAGATAAATTAAATTTAGGTCTGCCCGTCAGAGATACGGGCGGGAGCCGTGGACTCTCCTCCCCTCGATGGAAATGAAATTATCAGGTAACTGTAAGCATAATTTATGTTTTCCATCTAAAGGGGAGGAGAGTCCACGGCATCATTCATTACTGTTGGTAACATATACCCAAGCTCTAGAGGACACTGAATAAAACCGGGAGGGAAAAGGCGGACCATAATCTGAGGGCACCACAGCCTGCAAAACCTCTCCCCCAAAAACAGCTTCCGCAGAAGCAAAAACGTCAAATTTGTAAAACTTTGTAAAACTGTGTAAGGAGGACCAGGTAGCCGCCTTACAAATTTGCTCCATAGAGGCCTCATTCTTGAAGGCCCAAGACGAAGCCACAGCTCTAGTTGAATGAGCCATGATCCTCTGAGGAGGCTTATGTCCCGCTCTCTCATAGGCCAAGCGAATCAAGCTCCTCAACTAAAAGGACAAAGTAGAAGAGAATTTCTGCCCCTTGCACTTCCCTGAATACACAACAAAAAGAGATGTAGACTGTCTGAAATCCTTCGTAGCCTGAAGATAGAACTTCAGGACACGAACCACATCCAGATTATGAAGTAATCTCTCCTTAGAAGAAGAAGGGTTAGGACACAAAGAAGGAACCACTATTTCCTGATTGATGTTACGGTTTGACACCACCTTGGGAAGAAACCCCAAACCAGTGCGAAGCACAGCCTTATCCGCATGAAAAACCAGATAAGGCGGCTCACATTGCATGGCAGCCAGTTCAGATACTCTGCGTGCCGATGCAATGGCCAACAGGAAGAGAACCTTCCAGGACAGAATCTTAATGTCAATGAAATGCATAGGCTCAAACGGAACCCTCTGCAAAACCTTAAAAACCAAGTTTAAGCTCCATGGGGGAGCAGACTGTCTAAAGACAGGTCTGATTCTAGACAGAGCCTGAACAATGGATTGGATGTCAGGGAGCTCAGTGAGTCTCCTATGCAACAAGACTGACAATGCCGAAATCTGTCCCTTTAAGGAACTAGTGGCAAGACCCTTCTCCAAACCGTCTTGGAGAAAGGCCAGAATCCTGGATACCTTCATTTTATGCCAAGGATATCCATGCTTCTCACACCAGAACAAGTAAGTCCTCCACACCATATGGTAGATGCGATGAGTGACTGGCTTCCTTGCCCGAATTAGAGTATCAATCACACTTTTCGAAAAGCCTCTCTTTGCCAAGACTAGGCGTTCAAGCTCCACGCAGTCAGCCTCAGAGAATCGAGATTTTGATGTTGAAAGGGGCCCTGTTCCCGCAGATCCCTGCGACAGGGTAACCACCACGGCAGAGAGGATGACATCCCCATCAGATCCGCAAACCACGTCCTCCGCAGCCACAATGGAGCAATCAGAATGGCCAAAGCTCGCTCCTGTTTGATGCTTGCCACTACACAAGGTAGAAGTGGTAACGGTGGAAAAAAGTAAGCTAGGCTGAACCCCCAAGGCACCGCTATAGGCATCTATTAGCTCTGCCTGGGGATCCCTGGACCTCGACCCGTATCGGGGTAGCTTGCAATTGAGTCTGGATGCCATGAGATCCATCTCCGGCGTTCCCCACCTGAGACAAATCTCTGCAAACACTTCGAGGTGAAGAGACCATTGCCCCGGATGGAAGGATTGCCTGCTGAGAAAGTCTGCCTCCCAGTTGTCCACACCTGGAATGTGAAACACAGAGTGAGCAGCTGTGGGACTCCGACCACTCCGAGATCTGAGACACCTCCCTCATAGCTAGGGAGCTCCTCATACCCCCCTGATGGTTGATGTAAGCCACCGAGGTAATGTTGTCCGTCTGGAATCTGATGAAGCTAAACGACCCCAGAAGAGGCCATGCCTTCAGAGCATTGTAAATTGCTCGGAGTTACAGAATATTTATCGGAAGGAGAGACTCCTCCCGGGACCATTTCCTTTGTGCCATCCGGGCACCCCAAACAGCTCCCCATCCTGACAGACTTGCGTCCGTGGTCACAATCTCCCAGGACCGTCTCAAGAAGGGTGCCCCCATGGACAGTTGCTCCGGACAGATCCACCAAGAGAGGGAGATCCAAGTCCGAGCATCCATGGATATCTGCTGTGATAGATCTGAATGATCACCGTTCCACTGTCTCAACATGCACAATTGAAGAGGTCTGAGATGGAACCTGGCGAATGGAATGACGTCTATGCTGGAAACCATGAGTCAGATCACCTCCATACACTGAGCCACTGAGGGCCTTGAGGAGGACTGAAGGGCAAGACAAGAGGACGCAATCTTCCTGAGTCGATGGTCTGTGAGAAATATTTTCATGGACATAGAGTCTATTATCGTGCCCAGGAACTCTACCCTGTTGCTGGGAACCAGGGAATTCTTTCCTGAGTTGATCTTCCAATCGTGAGATGAGTAAAAGAAGAAGAAGAGACCTCGAATGATCCTCTGCGAGACAGAGTGACGGCGCCTGGACCAGGATGTCATTCAGATAGGGCGCCACAGCAATGCCTCTGGCCACCGCAAGTAGCGCCCCCAGAACCTTCGTGAAGACTCTCGGGGCCGTCGCCAGACCAAAGGGAAAGGCCACAAACTGGAAGTGTTGGTCCAGAAACGCAAATCTCAGGAACTTGAAGAGGTACCTGTGGTGGATTGGCACATGAAGGTAAGCGTCCTTCAAGTCTATGGTTGTCAGGAACTGTCCCTCTTGAACTAGGGGCAGAATAGATTTGATTGTTTCCATTATGAACAATGAAACACTCAGATACTTGTTTAAACACTTTAGGTCCAGAATTGGGCGGAACATGCCGCCCTCCTTTGGAACTACAAAAATATTTGAATAGTACCCTAGACCCCTTTCTGCTTGGGGTACTGGTACGATAACGCCTAGAGAGGAGAGATCTCTCACACATTCTAGAAAGGCTTCTCTCTTTTCCGGTCTTGAAGACAGTTTTGATAGGAGGAATCTGCCCCTGGGCGGATGGGATCTGAACCCTATCCTGTAACCCTGGGCGACAACGTCCAGAACCCAAGGATTCTGAACGTCCTGCAACCAGGCTTCTGAGAAGAGAGATAATCTGCCCACTACTTGGTCCGGAGACCGGTCGGGGGCAGCCCCTTCATGCCGATTTTGTCTCGACGGGCTTCTTGCTCTGCTTAGACTTGTTCCAAGAATGAACCGGTTTCCAAGTTCCGTTGGACTGGTCTGCTTTCGCGGTGAGCTGCTGGCGCTGGGCCATGTCCGCACGAAAGTGGCGAAAAGTAGATCCTTAGCTTAGCCTTCTTATCCTACGGTAGGAAAACATAATTTATGTAAGAACTTACCTGATAAATTCATTTCTTTCATATTAACAAGAGTCCATGAGCTAGTGACGTATGGGATATACATTCCTACCAGGAGGGGCAAAGTTTCCCAAACCTTAAAATGCCTATAAATACACCCCTCACCACACCCACAAATCAGTTTAACGAATAGCCAAGAAGTGGGGTGATAAGAAAAAAAGTGCGAAGCATATAAAATAAGGAATTGGAATAATTGTGCTTTATACAAAAAAATCATAACCACCACAAAAAAGGGTGGGCCTCATGGACTCTTGTTAATATGAAAGAAATGAATTTATCAGGTAAGTTCTTACATAAATTATGTTTTCTTTCATGTAATTAACAAGAGTCCATGAGCTAGTGACGTATGGGATAATGACTACCCAAGATGTGGATCTTTCCACACAAGAGTCACTAGAGAGGGAGGGATAAAATAAAGACAGCCAATTCCTGCTGAAAATAATCCACACCCAAAATAAAGTTTAACGAAAAACATAAGCAGAAGATTCAAACTGAAATCGCTGCCTGAAGAACTTTTCTACCAAAAACTGCTTCAGAAGAAGAAAATACATCAAAATGGTAGAATTTAGTAAAAGTATGCAAAGAGGACCAAGTTGCTGCTTTGCAGATCTGGTCAACCGAAGCTTCATTCCTAAACGCCCAGGAAGTAGATACTGACCTAGTAGAATGAGCTGTAATTCTCTGAGGCGGAATTTTACCCGACTCAACATAGGCAAGATGAATTAAAGATTTCAACCAAGATGCCAAAGAAATGGCAGAAGCTTTCTGGCCTTTTCTAGAACCGGAAAAGATAACAAATAGACTAGAAGTCTTACGGAAAGATTTCGTAGCTTCAACATAATATTTCAAAGCTCTAACAACATCCAAAGAATGCAACGATTTCTCCTTAGAATTCTTAGGATTAGGACATAATGAAGGAACCACAATTTCTCTACTAATGTTGTTGGAATTCACAACCTTAGGTAAAAATTCAAAAGAAGTTCTCAACACCGCCTTATCCTGATGAAAAATCAGAAAAGGAGACTCACAAGAAAGAGCAGATAATTCAGAAACTCTTCTAGCAGAAGAGATGGCCAAAAGGAACAAAACTTTCCAAGAAAGTAATTTAATGTCCAATGAATGCATAGGTTCAAACGGAGGAGCTTGAAGAGCTCCCAGAACCAAATTCAAACTCCAAGGAGGAGAAATTGACTTAATGACAGGTTTTATACGAACCAAAGCTTGTACAAAACAATGAATATCAGGAAGAATAGCAATCTTTCTGTGAAAAAGAACAGAAAGAGCGGAGATTTGTCCTTTCAAAGAACTTGCGGACAAACCCTTATCTAAACCATCCTGAAGAAACTGTAAAATTCTCGGTATTCTAAAAGAATGCCAAGAAAAATGATGAGAAAGACACCAAGAAATATAAGTCTTCCAGACTCTATAATATATCTCTCGAGATACAGATTTACGAGCCTGTAACATAGTATTAATCACGGAGTCAGAGAAACCTCTTTGACCAAGAATCAAGCGTTCAATCTCCATACCTTTAAATTTAAGGATTTCAGATCCGGATGGAAAAAAGGACCTTGCGACAGAAGGTCTGGTCTTAACGGAAGAGTCCATGGTTGGCAAGATGCCATCCGGACAAGATCCGCATACCAAAACCTGTGAGGCCATGCCGGAGCTATTAGCAGAACAAACGAGCATTCCCTCAGAATCTTGGAGATTACTCTTGGAAGAAGAACTAGAGGCGGAAAGATATAGGCAGGATGATACTTCCAAGGAAGTGATAATGCATCCACTGCCTCCGCCTGAGGATCCCGGGATCTGGACAGATACCTGGGAAGTTTCTTGTTTAGATGAGAGGCCATCAGATCTATCTCTGGGAGCCCCCACATTTGAACAATCTGAAGAAATACCTCTGGGTGAAGAGACCATTCGCCCGGATGCAACGTTTGGCGACTGAGATAATCCGCTTCCCAATTGTCTACACCTGGGATATGAACCGCAGAGATTAGACAGGAGCTGGATTCCGCCCAAACCAAAATTCGAGATACTTCTTTCATAGCCAGAGGACTGTGAGTCCCTCCTTGATGATTGATGTATGCCACAGTTGTGACATTGTCTGTCTGAAAACAAATGAACGATTCTCTCTTCAGAAGAGGCCAAAACTGAAGAGCTCTGAAAATTGCACGGAGTTCCAAAATATTGATCGGTAATCTCACCTCCTGAGATTCCCAAACTCCTTGTGCCGTCAGAGATCCCCACACAGCTCCCCAACCTGTGAGACTTGCATCTGTTGAAATTACAGTCCAGGTCGGAAGAACAAAAGAAGCCCCCTGAATTAAACTATGGTGATCTGTCCACCACGTTAGAGAGTGTCGAACAATCGGTTTTAAAGATATTAATTGATATATCTTCGTGTAATCCCTGCACCATTGGTTCAGCATACAGAGCTGAAGAGGTCGCATGTGAAAACGAGCAAAGGGGATCGCGTCCGATGCAGCAGTCATAAGACCTAGGATTTCCATGCATAAGGCTACCGAAGGGAATGATTGAGACTGAAGGTTTCGACAAGCTGTAATCAATTTTAGACGTCTCTTGTCTGTTAAAGACAGAGTCATGGACACTGAATCTATCTGGAAACCCAGAAAGGTTACCCTTGTTTGAGGAATCAAAGAACTTTTTGGTAAATTGATCCTCCAACCATGATCTTGAAGAAACAACACAAGTCGATTCGTATGAGACTCTGCTAAATGTAAAGACTGAGCAAGTACCAAGATATCGTCCAAATAAGGAAATACCACAATACCCTGTTCTCTGATTACAGACAGAAGGGCACCGAGATATTTTGGGAAAATTCTTGGAGCTGTAGCAAGGCCAAACGGTAGAGCCACAAATTGGTAATGCTTGTCTAGAAAAGAGAATCTCAGGAACTGATAATGATCTGGATGAATCGGAATATGCAGATATGCATCCTGTAAATCTATTGTGGACATATAATTCCCTTGCTGAACAAAAGGCAATATAGTCCTTACAGTTACCATCTTGAACGTTGGTATCCTTACATAACGATTCAATAATTTTAGATCCAGAACTGGTCTGAAGGAATTCTCCTTCTTTGGTACAATGAAGAGATTTGAATAAAACCCCATCCCCTGTTCCGGAACTGGAACTGGCATAATTACTCCAGCCAACTCTAGATCTGAAACACAATTCAGAAATGCTTGAGCTTTCACTGGATTTACTGGGACACGGGAAAGAAAAAATCTCTTTGCAGGAGGTCTCATCTTGAAACCAATTCTGTACCCTTCTGAAACAATGTTCTGAATCCAAAGATTGTGAACAGAATTGATCCAAATTTCTTTGAAAAAACGTAACCTGCCCCCTACCAGCTGAACTGGAATGAGGGCCGTACCTTCATGTGAACTTAGAAGCAGGCTTTGCCTTTCTAGCAGGCTTGGATTTATTCCAGACTGGAGATGGTTTCCAAACTGAAACTGCTCCTGAGGACGAAGGATCAGGCTTTTGTTCTTTGTTGAAACGAAAGGAACGAAAACGATTGTTAGCCCTGTTTTTACCTTTAGATTTTTTATCCTGTGGTAAAAAAGTTCCTTTCCCACCAGTAACAGTTGAAATAATAGAATCCAACTGAGAACCAAATAATTTGTTTCCCTGGAAAGAAATGGAAAGTAGAGTTGATTTAGAAGCCATATCAGCATTCCAAGTCTTAAGCCATAAAGCTCTTCTGGCTAAGATAGCCAGAGACATAAACCTAACATCAACTCTAATAATATCAAAAATGGCATCACAGATAAAATTATTAGCATGCTGGAGAAGAATAATAATATCATGAGAATCACGATTTGTTACTTGTTGCGCTAGAGTTTCCAACCAAAAAGTTGAAGCTGCAGCAACATCAGCCAATGATATAGCAGGTCTAAGAAGATTACCTGAACACAGATAAGCTTTTCTTAGAAAAGATTCAATTTTTCTATCTAAAGGATCCTTAAACGAGGTACCATCTGACGTAGGAATGGTAGTACGTTTAGCAAGGGTAGAAATAGCCCCATCAACTTTAGGGATTTTGTCCCAAAATTCTAACCTGTCAGGCGGAACAGGATATAATTGCTTAAAACGTTTAGAAGGAGTAAATGAATTACCCAATTTATCCCATTCTTTGGAAATTACTGCAGAAATAGCATTAGGAACAGGAAAAACTTCTGGAATAACCGCAGGAGTTTTAAAAACCTTATCCAAACGTATAGAATTAGTATCAAGAGGACTAGAATCCTCTATTTCTAAAGCAATTAGTACTTCTTTAAGTAAAGAGCGAATAAATTCCATCTTAAATAAATATGAAGATTTATCAGCATCAATCTCTGAGATAGAATCCTCTGAACCAGAAGAGTCCAAAGAATCAGAATGATGGTGTTCATTTAAAAATTCATCTGTAGAGAGAGAAGATTTAAAAGACTTTTTACGTTTACTAGAAGGAGAAATAACAGACAAAGCCTTCTTTATGGATTCAGAAACAAAATCTCTTATGTTATCAGGAACATTCTGCACCTTAGATGTTGAGGGAACTGCAACAGGCAATGGTACATTACTAAAGGAAATATTATCTGCTTTAACAAGTTTGTCATGACAATTATTACAAACAACAGCTGGAGGAATAGCTACCAAAAGTTTACAGCAGATACACTTAGCTTTGGTAGATCCAGCAGGCAGTGATTTTCCTGTAGTATCTTCTGGCTCAGATGCAACGTGAGACATCTTGCAATATGTAAGAGAAAAAACAACATATAAAGCAAAATAGATCAAATTCCTTATAAGACAGTTTCAGGAATGGGAAAGAATGCCAAATATCAAGCTTCTAGCAACCAGAAGCAAATGAAAAATGAGACTGAAATAATGTGGAGACAAAAGCGACGCCCATATTTTTTAGCGCCAAATAAGACGCCCACATTATTTGGCGCCTAAATGCTTTTGGCGCCAAAAATGACGCCACATCCGGAACGCCGACATTTTTGGCGCAAAATAACGTCAAAAAATGACGCAACTTCCGGCGACACGTATGACGCCGGAAACGGAAAAGAATTTTTGCGCCAAAAAAGTCCGCGCCAAGAATGACGCAATAAAATGAAGCATTTTCAGCCCCCGCGAGCCTAACAGCCCACAGGGAAAAAGGTCAAATTTTTGAGGTAAGAAAAATATGATAATTCAATGCATAATCCCAAATATGAAACTGACTGTCTGAAAATAAGGAAAGTTGAACATTCTGAGTCAAGGCAAATAAATGTTTGAATACATATATTTAGAACTTTATAAATAAAGTGCCCAACCATAGCTTAGAGTGTCACAGAAAATAAGACTTACTTACCCCAGGACACTCATCTACATGTTTGTAGAAAGCCAAACCAGTACTGAAACGAGAATCAGTAGAGGTAATGGTAAATATAAGAGTATATCGTCGATCTGAAAAGGGAGGTAAGAGATGAATCTCTACGACCGATAACAGAGAACCTTATGAAATAGACCCCGTAGAAGGAGATCACTGCATTCAATAGGCAATACTCTCTTCACATCCCTCTGACATTCACTGCACGCTGAGAGGAAAACCGGGCTCCAACTTGCTGCGGAGCGCATATCAACGTAGAATCTAGCACAAACTTACTTCACCACCTCCCTTGGAGGCAAAGTTTGTAAAAACTGATTTGTGGGTGTGGTGAGGGGTGTATTTATAGGCATTTTAAGGTTTGGGAAACTTTGCCCCTCCTGGTAGGAATGTATATCCCATACGTCACTAGCTCATGGACTCTTGTTAATTACATGAAAGAAAGCTCCCTTGCCTCCCGTAACCATGGATATGATCAAATCCAATCCTGGACCGAACAGAATCTTTCTTTGAAAAGGCAGGGACAACAGCCTCAACTTAGAGGTCATGTCCGCAGACCAAGACTTTAGCCACAGAGCCCTGTGAGCTAAAACGGAAAAACATGACACCTTAGCGTTCAGACGAATAATTTGCATACTGGCATCACATATGAAAGAATTGGCGATCTTCAGCGCCTTAATCTTATCCTGTATCTTGTTGATGGAAGTCTCCCCCTCGAGCATTTCACACAGGGATTCACACCAATATGCCGCAGCTCCGGCGACCGTCGCTACAGCCGATGCCGGCTGAAAAACAAACCCCGTGTGTTGAAACATTTTCCTTAACATGTTTTCCAACTTTTTATCCATGGGCTCTTTAAACGACGAACTATCCTCGAGGGGAATAGTTGTCTGCTTCGCGAGCGTGGAGATAGCACCATCCACCTTAGGGACAGTACTCAACAGCTCCAGCTGAAAGTCCGGGAAGGGGAACAATTTCTTAAAGGAAGAAGGGGAAAAGGAAGAACCTAATCGCTCCCATTCATTCTAAATAATATTTGCCATCTTAACAGGAACTGGGAAGGCCTGAGGCACCACCCTGTCCTCATATACCTTATCAAGCTTAGGAATCGCAGGTTCTTCTGGAAGATTCAGTTCCGGAACTTCCAGAGTAGCAAGCACTTGTTTCAGCAAAAAGCGCACATTTTCCATCCTAAACCTAAAGTCAGGCTCCTCTGAAGCCGGAGGTTTAGATGACACGGACTCCGACCCAGAAGGGGCCTCCTCCGAAGAGTCGGAGTGGGCCTCGTCATCGTATAACGCCTCAGAAATTTCCACAGGCGTAGACAACCCCTGGGGCGGGCCGCCATAATATGCCCTGCACTTAGCAGAACGTGGTAAGGCATGGATCACTTTTCGATACCGCCGTTTGCAGTTGATCCGCAAAATCTGACGGCCAACGGATCTCTCCCGCAGGGCTAATGGTTGGACCCTGGGGCGCTGCATGTGCAATAGGAGATGGATGCAGGGAATGCACCTCACAGGACAGGGAGCCCTCAGAGGTGGACGGCTCAGTAGTACTAGACATCCGTTTGCTCTTAGATGTCGTAACTTTATTAAGGCATGTGGAACATAGTTGAGCAGGCTGATCTACCAGAACCTCCTCACAATAAACACAGGAATGAGACCTAGTTAAAGAGGGAGAGTCCTCCAACGCATCAGAGTCCTCCATAGCTTGTGCTGTTATTAAGGACTAGATTAACTTAATAAATAGGCACCTTTATAACCGCAAATTGCCGGGGCACTCACCGCCTTCTATGACCCAGACTACAGAAACCGGTCCGTCTCCTGCGCCGCTGATCAACAGAGGAAGATAGATAGCCACACCCGGTTACATGGACTGCCCCTGCCTAAGGAGAAAATGCGCCAAGAAAAGGCTGCGCCATACTCCCGTAAGTCACCTGAACGTTCCACCCATTGCCAGAGCCTCATCTAGCACATAACGCAGCAATGACACAATAAACAATATCATGTATAAACACCCCCGTTCAATAATCCCCTTTCTAGGAATATTAACCGTTGATTCTATAAAGATAAAAGGTTTCACTCTGTGACCCTGTCTTCCGTGTTATCATTATGTAATTAAAAAATGAAACGATCTTACCAGAATCTACGCCGTGGAACAGGAACAAGGCCCTTCAAGTGTGACAGGTTAGTAGCCTCGCTCCTGACATGGACTTGAGTGTAGAAAGCAGGCAGCGAAACTCGTCAACGCTGATTGCTTGTGGAGCTGTTAATATGAGTCGGGATGGTTTCGCAGAAAGACTCTCCCTGCATCTCCGGACTAACTTTCGCCCAGGCTCTCACTGAGTGGCTGACAGGGCTACTTAAAACTCCAGTCCCAATGCGAAGAGTACTACCCTCCATAAGAGACTACTCCGATCTTCGGCACTTCTCTGCCGTCCTCCTATGAAGAAAGGCAAAGAATGACTAGGAGATGAGGGAAGTGAAGGGGGGAATTTAAGCCTTTGGCTGGGGTGTTTTTGCCTCCTCCTGGTGGCCAGGTTCTTAATTCCCAACAGTAATGAATGAAGCCGTGGACTCTCTTCCCCTTTAGATAGAAATGTACTTTACAATCCCCATTATAATCCATCACCCCAGCCGTGTCTGCACTAATTTACAGCCAGTAGCAGGTGCATACTCTGCTGCTAATACCAGATATAACTGCACATGCGTTCTGATGTCACAGTAAAAAGATGCAGATCACTAGGACTTCACTTGTGTAGAAATATACAGTCCCAAAGGTCAAGAAAAAATGTAAAAGGAGAAAAAACGAATCTCCTGTAAATAATAAATTTTGTGTGTGTATGTGTATTCAGTATGGAACGGTTTCTCTGTCTGCTGAATCAGCTTTACTCTCAATGCATCGTACAGCTGCTGTTATAACAAAACAATCTGAAAAGGCTCAGGTAGGTCACACTTCAGTTTAAGAGAATGATCTATGGCCGAAGATATAGGATTTTAAACTTTCATTTACTAAAGAAGCATGTCTGCCTCTTAGATGTTTGCATTTTTTGTTAACTGGTCAAAAAAAGGAATTGTCCCCCTATTCAATCATCAACAAAACTAAACTGTCCTGGCAGTGACCATAGTAGGCTGCAAAAACTAGAAGCTCCGCTAACCTGACAAATAATATACCACATATCTGGGACTATACTATGCATCCTAACAAGGAAAATTTAAAGGGACATAAAACAGGTTGGGATAGAGACAAAATATAATATGTACTTTAATTACTTTACCTGCAAATTTATACTGCAGCGCCTCGCCAATATCTTTTAAGTTTCCGAATTGTACAGTTCTAATTCCCCACACACAATTCCTTTTATGGCTGTATCTATGTTTATTGTTCTTTTGGTAAAATGCAAAAGTGAATAGGGATTATCTGCTGGAGCATGCCTAGAAGCTGGGAACTCAGTTGAAATACAATGTCTGTGTCTAAACACTGATAAGAGGGGTAATGTAATTCATTTTGCTTATTTTTGAAAATTATGTTAAAATATTTGCCAGCAATTTTTAAACATTTTTTTTATGCAAACTATTTTAAATTAATTAGCCCTTTTAGGATATGCACCAATCTCAACCTGTTTTATGGCACTTTAAGAAGTAACTTAAGATAAGGGGGTCGATTTATGAAAGTGCGAGCGGACATGATACAATGTACCGTATCATGTCAGCCGCACATCGATAAATGCCCACAGTATTTATCATTGCACAAGCAGTTCTTGTGAACTGCTTGTGCAATGCCGCCCCCTGCAGAATCGCGGCCAATCGGCCGCTAGCAGGGGGTGTCAATCAGCCCGATTGTATAGGATCAGGTGGATTGATGTCTGCAATCTCAGAGGAGGCGGACAAGTTATGGAGCAGCGCTCTTTAGACAGCTGCTTCATAACTGCTATTTCTGGTGAGCCTGAAGGCTCGCTGGAAACACAGGGCATCAAGCTCTATTCGGAGCTTGAAAAATTCGCCCTCAAGGTGCAGAGCTCTTATATACTTTTATTGACAAGCTACGATTTGACACTTTTTAAAAGTTATCAAATAGTTAACCGGTACGCTTGAGGCTATTCCGGCCCAGCGTACCTGGTTTTCAATCGCCACCCTGGAGGCCGCGGATGCCATAGGAATCAATTAAAGTCTGAAAGCAGCAAAAGCTTATGTTCGATGCTGCCAGATATCCCATTGATTTCTATGGTAGAAAACCAGCTACGTATACACTTAACACCCTAACATAAGAACCGAGTCTAAACACCCCTAATCTGCCGCCCGACATCGTTGCTAACTAAATATAATGTATTCACCCCTATCCCGCCGCAACTAAATAAATGTTTTAACCCCTATCCCGCCGCTACCGGACCCCACAGCAACTAAATAAAAGTATTAACCCCTAAATACCTGGCCTCCCACATAACTACCACTAACTAAACCTATAAACCCCTAAACCGCCAGCCCCCCACATCGCCATAAACTAAATTTAGCTATTAACCCCTTAACCTAATAACCCGCTAACTTTACATTAAAATTACAACATCCCTATCTTATAATAAATTTAAACTTACATGTAGAATTAAATTAAACTATATTAAACTATTAATTAACCTACCCTATTATACTAAAAAAATACATTAAACTACCAATTAAATTAACTATATTACATATTTAAAAACCTAACTCTACTCAAATTATTTAAATCTACAATTAAAAATTACTAAATTACAAAAAAAATAAACACTAAGTTACAAAAAATAAAAAACACTAAGTTACAAAAAATAAAAAACACTAAGTTACAAAAAATAAAAAACACTAAGTTACAAAAAATAAAAAACACTAAGTTACAAAAAATAAAAAAACCACAGTATCAAAAATCAAAAAGAATTACACCTAATCTAATAGCCCTATCAAAATAAAAAAGCCCCCCCAAAATAAAAAAAACTCTAGTCTACAAATAAACTACAAATGGCCCATAAAAGGGCCTTCTGCGGGGCATTGCCCCAAAGAAATCAGCTCTTTTACTTGTAAAAAAAAAAAAAAACATAATTTATGTAAGAACTTACCTGATAAATTCATTTCTTTCATATTAGCAAGAGTCCATGAGCTAGTGACGTATGGGATATACATTCCTACCAGGAGGGGCAAAGTTTCCCAAACCTTAAAATGCCTATAAATACACCCCTCACCACACCCACAATTCAGTTTAACGAATAGCCAAGAAGTGGGGTGATAAGAAAAAAGTGCGAAAGCATATAAAATAAGGAATTGGAATAATTGTGCTTTATACAAAAAAATCATAACCACCACAAAAAAAGGGCGGGCCTCATGGACTCTTGCTAATATGAAAGAAATGAATTTATCAGGTAAGTTCTTACATAAATTATGTTTTCTTTCATGTAATTAGCAAGAGTCCATGAGCTAGTGACGTATGGGATAATGACTACCCAAGATGTGGAGCTTTCCACACAAGAGTCACTAGAGAGGGAGGGATAAAATAAAGACAGCCAATTCCTGCTGAAAATAATCCACACCCAAAATAAAGTTTAATGAAAAACATAAGCAGAAGATTCAAACTGAAACCGCTGCCTGAAGTACTTTTCTACCAAAAACTGCTTCAGAAGAAGAAAATACAACAAAATGGTAGAATTTGGTAAAAGTATGCAAAGAGGACCAAGTTGCCGCTTTGCAAATCTGATCAACCGAAGCTTCATTCCTAAACGCCCAGGAAGTAGAAACTGACCTAGTAGAATGAGCTGTAATCCTATGAGGCGGAGTCTTACCCGACTCAACATAGGCAAGATGAATTAAAGATTTCAACCAAGATGCCAAAGAAATGGCAGAAGTTTTCTGGCCTTTCTAAAACCGGAAAAGATAACAAATAAACTAGAAGTCTTTCGGAAAGACTTAGTAGCTTCAACATAATATTTCAAAGCTCTAATAACATCCAAAGAATGCAACGATTTCTCCTTAGAATTCTTAGGATTAAGACATAATGAAGGAACCACAATGTCTCTACTAATGTTGTTGGAATTCACAACTTAGGTAAAAATTCAAAAGAAGTTCGCAACACCGCCTTATCCTGATGAAAAATCAGAAAAGGAGACTCACAAGAAAGAGCAGATAATTCAGAAACTCTTCTGGCAGAAGAGATGGCCAAAAGGAACAAAACTTTCCAAGAAAGTAATTTAATATCCAATGAATGCATAGGTTCAAATGGAGGAGCTTGAAGAGCCCCCAGAACCAAATTCAAACTCCAATCACAGAGTCAGAGAAACCTCTTTGACCAAGAATCAAGCGTTCAATCTCCATACCTTTAAATTTAAGGATTTCAGATCCTGATGGAAAAAAGGACCTTGAGACAAAAGGTCTGGTCTTAACGGAAGAGTCCACGGTTGGCAAGAGGCCATCCGGACAAGATCCGCATACCAAAACCTGTGAGGCCATGCCGGAGCTACCAGCAGAACAAACGAGCATTCCTTCAGAATCTTGGAGATTACTCTTGGAAGAAGAACTAGAGGCGGAAAGATATAGGCAGGATGATACTTCCAAGGAAGTGATAATGCATCCACTGCCTCCGCCTGAGGATCCCGGGATCTGGACAGATACCTGGGAAGTTTCTTGTTTAGATGAGAAGCCATCAGATCTATTTCTGGAAGTTCCCACATTTGAACAATCTGAAGAAATACCTCTGGGTGAAGAGACCATTCGCCCGGATGCAACGTTTGGCGACTGAGATAATCCGCTTTCCAATTGTCCATACCTGGGATATGAACCGCAGAGATTAGACAGGAGCTGGATTCCGCCCAAACCAAAATTCGAGATACTTCTTTCATAGCCAGAGGACTGTGAGTCCCTCCTTGATGATTGATGTATGCCACAGTTGTGACATTGTCTATCTGAAAACAAATGAACAACTCTCTCTTCAGAAGAGGCCAAGACTGAAGAGCTCTGAAAATTGCACGGAGTTCCAAAATATTGATCGGAAATCTCACCTCCTGAGATTCCCAAACCCCTTGTGCCGTCAGATACCCCCACACAGCTCCCCAACCTGTAAGACTTGCATCTGTTGAGATTATAGTCCAGGTCGGAAGAACAAAGAAGCCCCCTGAACTAAACGATGGTGATCTGTCCCATGTCAGAGAGTGTTGTAAAATCGGTTTAAAGATATTAATTGAGATATCTTTGAGTAATCCCTGCACCATTGGTTCAGCATACAGAGCTGAAGAGGTCGCATGTGAAAACGAGCAAAGGAGATCGCATCTGATGCGGCAGTCCTAAGACCCAACATTTCCATGCATAAGGCTACCAAAGGGAATGATTGTGACTGAAGGTTTTGACAAGCTGATATCAATGTTAAACTTCTCTTGTCTGACAAGGACAGAGTCATAGACACTGAATTTATCTAGAAACCTAAAAAGGTTACCCTTGTCTGAGGAATCAATGAACTGAATGGTAAATTGATCCTCCAACCATGAACTTGAAGAAACAACACAAGTCGATTCGTATGAGATTCTTCGAAAATGAGAAGACTGAGCAAGTACCAAGATATCGTCCAAATAAGGAAATACCAAAACCCTATTCTCTGATTACAGAAAGAAGGGCACCGAGAACCTTTGAAAAAAATTCTTGGAACTGAGGCTAGGCCAAACGGTAGAGCCACAAAACTGGTAATGCTTGTCTAAAAAGAGAATCTCAGACACTAAAAGTGATCTGGATGAATCGGAATATGCAGATACACATCCTGTAAATCTATTGTAGACATATAATGCCCTTGCTAAACAAAAGGCAGGATAGTCCTACAGTAACCATCTTGAATGTTGGTATCCTAACATAACGATTCAATAATGACAGATCCGGAACTGGTCTGAAGGAATTGACCTTCTTTGGTACAAATGAAGAGATAAAATAAAACCCCAGCCCCTGTTCCAGAACTGGAACTGGCATAAATACTCCAGCCAACTCTAGATCTGAAACACATTACAGAAATACTGAGCCTTTACTGTGTTAACTGGGACACGGGAAAGAAAAGAATTTCTTAGCAGGAGGCCTTAACTTGAAGCCAATTCTGTACCTTTCTGAAACAATGTTTCTGAAACCAGAGAATAAGAACGGAATTGATCCAAATTTCTTTGAAGAAAACGTAATCTGCCCCATACCAGCTGAGCTGGAATAAGGGCCGCACCTTCATAGGTACTTAGGAGCTGGCTATAGGTTTCTATAAGGCTTGGATATATTCCAAACTGAAAATAGTTTCCAAACTGATACCGCTCCTGAGGATGAAGGATCAGGCTTTTGTTCCTTGTGAGGAAAGGAACTAAAATGATTATTTACCCTGGAAAGAAAGGGAAAGCAAAGATGACTTAGAAGACATGTCAGCATTCCAAGTTTAATCCATAAAGCTTCTCTAGCTAAAATAGCTAGAGACATATACCTGACATCAACTCTAATGATATCAAAAGATGGTATCACCAATAAAATTATTAGCATGTTATAGAATAATAATAATGCTATAAAATTATGATCTGTTACTTGTTGCGCTAAAGCTTCTAATCAAAAAGTTGAAGCTGCAGCAACATCCGCTAAAAATATAGCAGGTCTAAGAAGATTACCTGAACATAAGTAAGCTTTTCTTAGAAAGGAATCAATTTTCCTATCTAAAGGATCCTTTAATGAAGTACTATCTGCCGTAGGAATAGTAGTACATTAGCAGGAGTAGAGACAGCCCCATAACCTTAGGGATTTTTGTCTCAAAAAACTCTAATCTGTCAGATGGCACAGGATATAATTTGCTTAAACGTCTAAAAGGAGTAAATAAATTACCCAAATTATTCCATTCCCTGGAAATTACTTCAGAAATAGCATCAGGGAGATAAAACACTTCTGGAATAACTACAGGAGATTTAAAAACCTTATTTAAACGTTTACATTTAGAATCAAGAGGACCAGAATCCTCTATTTCTAATGCAAATAACACTTCTTTAAGTAAAGAACGAATAAATTCCATCTTGAACAAATACAAAGATTTATCAGCATCAACCTCTGAGACAGAAACCTCTGAACCAGAAGAACCATTATCAGTATCAGAATGATGATGTTCATTTAAAAATTCATCTGAAAAAAGAGAAGTTTTAAAAGACTTATGTATACTAGAAGGAGAAATAACAGACATAGCCTTCTTAATGGATTTAAAAAATAAAATCTCTTATGTTATCAGGAACACTCTGAAAATTAGATGTTGACGGAACAGCAACAGGTAATGTAACAGTACTAAAGGAAATTTTATCTGCATTAATAAGTTTGACATGACATGCAATACAAATAACAGCTGGAGAAACAGATACCAAAAGTTTATAGCAGATACACTTAGCTTGGTAGCTCCAGCACTGTGCAGTGATTTTCCTGAAGTAACTTCTGACTCAGTTGCAACGTGGAACATCTTGCAATATGTAAAAGAAAAAAACAACATATAAAGCAAAATTGATCAAATTCCTTAAATGACAGTTTCAGGAATGGGAAAAAATGCCAAAGAACAAGCTTCTAGCAACCAGAAGCAATAAAAAATGAGACTTAAATAATGTGGAGACAAAAGTGACGCCCATATTTTTTCGCGCCAAATAAGACGCCCACATTATTTGGCGCCTAAATGCTTTTTGGCGCCAAAAATGACGCCACATCCGGAACGCCGACATCTTTGGCGCAAAATAACGTCAAAGAATGACGCAACTTCCGGCGACACGTATGACGCCGGAAACGGAAATAGAATTTTTGCGCCAAAAAAGTCCGCGCCAAGAATGACGCAATAAAATGAAGCATTTTCAGCCCCCGCGAGCCTAACAGCCCACAGGGAAAAAGTCAAATTTTAAGGTAAAAAATGTTAAATTAAAATGCATTATCCCAAATATGAAACTGACTGTCTGAAAAATAAGGAAAGTTGAACATTCTGAGTCAAGGCAAATAAATGTTTGAATACATATATTTAGAACTTTATAAACAAAGTGCCCAACCATAGCTAGGAGTGTCACAGAAAATAAGACTTACTTACCCCAGGACACTCATCTACATATAGCAGATAGCCAAACCAGTACTGAAACGAGAATCAGCAGAGGTAATGGTATATATAAGAGTATATCGTCGATCTGAAAAGGGAGGTAAGAGATGAATCTCTACGACCGATAACAGAGAACCTATGAAATAGACCCCTTAGAAGGAGATCACTGCATTCAAATAGGCAATACTCTCCTCACATCCCTCTGACATTCACTGCACGCTGAGAGGAAAACCGGGCTCCAACTTGCTGCGGAGCGCATATCAACGTAGAATCTAGCACAAACTTACTTCACCACCTCCATCGGAGGCAAAGTTTGTAAAACTGAATTGTGGGTGTGGTGAGGGGTGTATTTATAGGCATTTTAAGGTTTGGGAAACTTTGCCCCTCCTGGTAGGAATGTATATCCCATACGTCACTAGCTCATGGACTCTTGCTAATTACATGAAAGAAATACAAATACCCCCAACAGTAAAACCCACAACCCACACAACCAACCCCCCCAAATAAAAAGCCTATCTAAAAAACCTGAAAAGGGCATTTGTATGGGCATTGCCCTTAAAAGGGCATTTAGCTCTTTTACTGCCCAGACCCTACTCTAAAAATAAAACCCACCCAAAAAAAACTTAAATAAACCTAACACTAAACCCCGACGATCCACTTACAGTTTTTGAAGTTCCGCTTGAAGGATCCATCCTGCCGGCAAGAAGTCTTCATCCAGCCGGCGAAGTCTTCATCCATCCGGCGAGGAGCGGGTCCATCCTGAAGACTTCCAGTGCGGAGTGGGTCCATCCTGAAGACATCCGACGAGGAGCTCCTCTTCAATAAGGTCTCCGCCGTAAACTGGATCTTGAAGTGACGTCATCCAAGATGGTCT
>NW_026512612.1:121865-133255 GCF_027579735.1 Bombina bombina | reverse complement strand
GCCTGTTTGGAACATTTGGGGCTTATGCCTCCATTGTATTAATCTTAGCAAGAAACAAATATACTTAACTATGCAAAATTGCAACACTTATAATTCAACCATCAGCTACCTTCTCCAGCTTGCTCCTGTTTGTGTAAAGGGTCTTTTCCTATGCAAAAGAAGGGGGAGTGTCATATTTACCACTTGCAGTGGGCTTTACAGCTACCTTTTCAACAGAGCTAAACTGAAAGCTTCTAAGTACGTTTTTAAACCATTTTATACTGGATTTTTATATCAGTATCTGTGCATCTTATTATTTATAGTAGTGTCTATTACATGCAGTTATATGAAAATGAGTGTATACTGCCCCTTTAAGGAGAACTTACCTCTGGGTACTTACAGTGTTGAAAAATAAAAGAAATCCCTGATGTAAGACTGCACTCAGCATGTGACATAACACTAGTCCCTCTGAAATCTACCATCTTCCTGCCACTGCCATAGAGTATTCCAGTCTTCGTTATACTGCTTGCCAGATATGAATCAGTCTATGCACATCTTGTAAGGAATTTTAATCCAATGCAAGACAATAGGTGCATGACAAACTTTACCTTATAATACAGTATTTTTTTCAGTTTCTAATCTGAGGTATAAAATACAGGACCATCCCATAACGTCTCAAATCTTGTGCTTCACTAGGTCTCTCTGCTTTAATAATCCAACAGTAGTGATGTCGCGAATAGTTCGATGGAGAACAGTTCCCGGCGAACATAGCTTGTTCGTGTTCGCCGCGGCGGGCGAACATATGCGATGTTTGGTCCGCCCCCTATTCGTCATCATTGAGTAAACTTTGACCCTGTATCTCACAGTCTGCAGACACATTACAGCCAATCAGCAGCAGACACTCCCTCCCAGACCTTCCCAGCTCCTGGGCAGCAGCCATTTTAGATTCATTCTGATCCTGCATTCTTAGTGAGAGGAGGGATAGTGTAGCTGCTGCTGATTTTATAGGGAAATTGATAGCTAGGCTAGTGTATTCAGTGTCCACTACAGTCCTGAAGGACTCACCTGATCTCTGCTGTAAGGACAGCACCCCAAAAGTCGGTTTTTTTTTTGTTTTTTTTTCTTTGTAATCTAATAGCAGTTGCCTGCCTGGCACTGCCAGCCTGTGTGTCAGGCTCACAGCATATACTGTGCCTACTTGCTCAGTGCCACCACTCATATCTGGTGTAGCATTAGTGTAAATTTAAAAAAAAACTTTTACATCAGTCTGCTAGTGTAATCTAATTTCAGTTGCCAGGCCAGCCTGCCACTACCAGCCTGTGTGTCAGGCTCACAGCATATACTGTGCCTACTTGCTCAGTGCCACCACCAGTCATATCTGGTGTAACAGTAGTGTAAATTAAAAAAAAAAATTTTTTGACTGTGAAACATCAGTCTGCTAGTCTAATCTAATTGCAGTTGCCTGCCTGCCAGCGTGTGTACCAGACCCACTTGCCCAGTGCCACACCACTCATATCTGGTGTAACAGTAGTGTAAATTTAAAAAAAAAAACCTTTTACATCAGTCTGCTAGTGTAATCTAATTTCAGTTGCCAGGCCAGCCTGCCACTGCCAGCCTGTGTGTCAGGCTCACAGCATATACTGTGCCTACTTGCTCAGTGCCACCACTCATATCTGATGTAACAGTAGTGTAAATTAAAAAAAAAAACTTTTACATCAGTCTGCTAGTGTAATCTAATTTCAGTTGCCAGGCCAGCCTGCCACTGCCAGCCTGTGTGTCAGGCTCACAGCATATACTGTGCCTACTTGCCCAGTGCCACCACCACTCATATTATCTTGTTTAATAGTAGTGTAAGTGTACATTTAAAAATAAAAAAACTATTTTGACCGTGAAACATCAGTCTGCTTTTTTGTGTCAGGCTCACAGCGTATGCTGTGCCCACTGGTCCTGTGCCACCACTCATATTATCTTGTTTTATAGTAGTGTAAGTGTACATTTTAAAAATAAAAAACTATTTTGACTGTGAAACATCAGTCTGCTTTTTTGTGTCAGGTTCACAGCGTATACTGTGCCCACTTTCCAGTGCCATCACTCACATTATCTTGTTTAATAGTAGTGTAAGTGTACATTTTAAAAATAAAAAAAACTATTTTGACTGTGAAACATCAGTCTGCTTTTTTGTGTCAGGCTCACAGCGTATACTGTGCCCACTTGCCCAGTGCCACCACTCATATTATCTTGTTTAATAGTAGTGTCAGTGTACATTTAAAAAAAAAAAAAAAAATTTGACTGTGCAACATCAGTCTGTTTTTTTGTGTCAGGCTCACAGCATATACTGTGCCCACTCACAGTAGCTTGCACGCATAGTAGCACTAATTGAAAAAAAAAATGACAGGCAGAGGCAGGCCAACCCGCAGGGGCCGTTGTGGTCGTGGTGCTGTGATTCCCTTTGGCTATAGAATAATGCCAAGTGTTAGGCCACGTACCATGAACACGAAAAGTTCTGATGAAATAGTTGACTTTATAACACAAAACACACAATCTTCTACAGCTTCCGCTCATAACCTTGAAGCACCATCCTCCTCCTCTAGCTTAGCTTCGGGCACCTCTCAACTTACCACTCGCCCACCTGCCACCACCACCGACACTAGCACCACAGCCGCCTCACTTGATCTGTCAGAGGAGTTATGTACACCTCAGTGTGAAGAAATGAGTGATGCGCAACCATCATTGACAGAGGATGTAGATAACTGTGATATGTCTCAGTCAGGCAGCATTACAGACATGGACGATGCACGGTGTGATGATGATGATGATGTTGTACCCACCGTTGCTTCCGTTGTTGAGTTGTCAGATACAAGTGAAGGGGTTGATGATGACTATGCGTCCATGGATGTCACGTGGGCGCCCGGTAGAAGAGAAGAAGAACAGGTGGAAAGTTCAGATGGGGAGACAGAGAGGAGAAGGAGGAGGAGACGAGTTGGAAGCAGGGGGAGGTCATCACAAGGAGCTAGTGGCACAGTCAGACAGCATGCATCGGCACCTGGGGTCAGCCAGACAGCATGCCAATCAACGCATGCTGTTGCCACCACCAGAATGCCGTCATTGCAGAGCTCAGCAGTGTGGCATTTTTTTTTATGTGTCTGCCTCTGACAACAGCAATGCCATTTGCAACCTGTGCCAAAAGAAACGGAGTCGTGGGAAGTCCAACACCCACCTAGGTACAACTACTTTGAGATGGCACATTATCTCACATCACAAATGCCTATGGGATGAACACATGAGGACAAGCAGCACACAAACTCAAAGCCGCCATCCTCCTCCTGGTCCAGCACCTTGCCCCCTCTCAACCATCCGCCAATCCGTCTCTCTTCCAGAGCAGTTCCTGCTCATCTGCCCACAGTCAGGTGTCTGTGAAGGACATGTTTGAGCGTAAGAAGCCAATGTCACCAACTCACCCCCTTGCCCGGCGTCTGACTGCTGGCTTGTCTGAACTGTTAGCCCGCCAGCTTTTACCATACAAGCTGGGGGAGTCTGAGGCGTTCAAAAAATTTGTAGCTATTGGGACACCGCAGTGGAAGGTACCCAGGCGAAATTTCTTTGCACAAAAGGCAATCCCCAACCTGTACTCGATTGTGCAAAAGGAAGTAATGGCATGTCTGGCACACAGCGTTGGGGCAAGGGTCCATCTGACCACTGATAGTTGGTCTGCAAAGCATGGTCAGGGCAGGTATATCACCTACACGCCGCATTGGGTAAACCTGCTGACGGTTGCCAAGCATGGAATGCCTGGCTCTGCAGAGGAGTTGGTGACACCGCCATGACTTGCAGGCAGGCCTGCTGCCACCTCCTCTACTCCTCCTACTCCATCCTCTTCCATAACCTCCTCGGCTGAGTCCTCTTCTGCTGCTGCGTCTTGCTCCACATCAACGGCACCCCCCAGCTCCCCAGGTACTATTCCAAATCCCGGATATGGCAGTGTCACGCCGTCTTGGGGTTGACTTGCCTGAAAGCAGAGAGTCACACCGCACCAGCACTCCTGTCCGCCCTGAACGCACAGGTGGATCAGTGGCTGACTCCGCACCAACTGGAGATCGGCAAAGTGGTTTCTGACAAGTAATTTGGTGGCGGCATTGAAATTGGGCAAGTTGACACATGTGCCGTGCATGGCACATGTGTGTAATCTGATTGTACAACGCTTTGTGCATGAGTAGTGAAAAAGGGTGTGTGTACAAGCGCTAAGGTAATCCCCAAGCTGTATCCAAACAGAGATCCTAACCAACCTCCAAAAAATATGCACAAGTAGTAAGAAGTGAATACAGCGCCAACAAGAGGCCAAGGGATAAATATACTCACAGAGAGATAAAAGAAGATTATTTAATGAACCATGTTAAAAAGCATCAGTAATAAAAGACTATATATAAAAAATGTAAAAAGCACATATAAATAAAATTACAAATACAGGAATATCTTACAGAAGCGGCTCAAAGGGCCAAAGCTGATAATTATAATAAAAACAGAGGTAATAACAGGTGATCAGTGTGAGTGGTACACCAGAATAAGAGTGTATACTAATAAAACAGAATTAGCCTAAGTACAACTGTAGCAAGTGCATCATGCAAAAAACTAATAAACAATAATACAAACAATAGTGTTCAAAATTAGTGTTACAAAAATAGTGTTCCAAAAAATAGAAAAATGCACTGCAGTGCAAAAAAAGGGGGGTAGCAAAATAATTGTATAGATACAATCAAATAGTGAGTGAGTGCAAATGGATATAAAAATGCTAGCTACTTAATCCAGTGAGGTTAAGATATAATTAAATAAAATACACAATATGCAATAACATAAAAAATAAAATACACAATATGCAATAACATAAAAAAAAAAAAAATATATATAAAATATAATCCAAAAAAGTGTTCAAAAAGTTGATCAACAAATGTTAGTGAAGAACAAAAATAAGTCAATCAAAACTAAAAAATGGAAAAAATGGGTGATGAAAAGCAAGGTGAAAGTGAGGAAATTGATTCCTTCCAATGTTAGTTACTTTAACAGATCCAAATTCCTGAGTGTGGTTGCTGAAGTAGCTGATTGGATCCTAGCACCTGTCAGCTGCTCCTATGGTATCCTAAAAAGTGTCCCTGTAAAAAAAGAAATTCACAACATAGTGTATCCAATATGAGAATGAAGTAAAGATTAAAGTAATGCTTACCAATATGTCAACGCGTTTCTGCCCTCAAAAAAGGGCCTTTCTCTGAGAAAGGCCCTTTTTTGAGGGCAGAAACGCGTTGACATATTGGTAAGCATTACTTTAATCTTTACTTCATTCTCATATTGGATACACTATGTTGTGAATTTCTTTTTTTACAGGGACACTTTTTAGGATACCATAGGAGCAGCTGACAGGTGCTAGGATCCAATCAGCTACTTCAGCAACCACACTCAGGAATTTGGATCTGTTAAAGTAACTAACATTGGAAGGAATCAATTTCCTCACTTTCACCTTGCTTTTCATCACCCATTTTTTCCATTTTTTAGTTTTGATTGACTTATTTTTGTTCTTCACTAACATTTGTTGATAAACTTTTTGAACACTTTTTTGGATTATATTTTATATATATATTTTTTTTTATGTTATTGCATATTGTGTATTTTATTTTTTATGTTATTGCATATTGTGTATTTTATTTAATTATATCTTAACCTCACTGGATTAAGTAGCTAGCATTTTTATATCCATTTGCACTCACTCACTATTTGATTGTATCTATACAATTATTTTGCTACCCCCCTTTTTTTGCACTGCAGTGCATTTTTCTATTTTTTGGAACACTATTTTTGTAACACTAATTTTGAACACTATTGTTTGTATTATTGTTTATTAGTTTTTTGCATGATGCACTTGCTACAGTTGTACTTAGGCTAATTCTGTTTTATTAGTATACACTCTTATTCTGGTGTACCACTCACACTGATCACCTGTTATTACCTCTGTTTTTATTATAATTATCAGCTTTGGCCCTTTGAGCCGCTTCTGTAAGATATTCCTGTATTTGTAATTTTATTTATATGTGCTTTTTACATTTTTATATATAGTCTTTTATTACTGATGCTTTTTAACATGGTTCATTAAATAATCTTCTTTTATCTCTCTGTGAGTATATTTATCCCTTGGCCTCTTGTTGGCGCTGTATTCACTTCTTACTGCTTTGTGCATAAGTACCCAGGCTTACAGGACGTCCTG
This sequence comes from Bombina bombina, assembly GCF_027579735.1. NCBI lineage: Eukaryota > Metazoa > Chordata > Amphibia > Anura > Bombinatoridae > Bombina > Bombina bombina. The sequence continues at coordinate 127,029 of NW_026512612.1, read as the reverse complement.
AAGCAGGCCAGGAAGGTGTGTGGCCATTTCAGGCATTCCTACACGGCCATGGCGCACTTGTCAGATATCCAGTGGTGAAACAACCTGCCAGCGAGGCGCTTGATTTGCGACAGCCCGACACGTTGGAATTCAACACTCCTAATGTTCGACCGCCTGCTCCAACAAGAAAAAGCTGTTAACGAGTATTTGTATGACCGGGGTGCTAGGACAGCCTCTGGGGAGCTGGGGATTTTTTTGCCACGTTACTGGACGCTCATGCGCAATGCCTGTAGGCTCATGCGTCCTTTTGAGGAGGTGACAAACCTAGTCAGTCGCACCGAAGGCACCATCAGCGACATCATACCATTTGTTTTCTTCCTGGAGCGTGCCCTGCGAAGAGTGCTGGATCAGGCCATAGATGAGCGTGAAGAGGAAGAGTTGTGGTCTCCATCACCACCAGAAACAGCCTTATCAGCATCGCTTTCTGGACCAGCGGCAACGCAGGAAGAGGATTGTGAGGAAGAGGAATCAGAGGAGGATGTGGCTTTGAGGAGGAGGAGGAAGACCAAGCACAACAGGCATCCCAGGGTGCTCGTTGTTGTCACCTATCTGGTACCCGTGGTGTTGTACGTGGCTGGGGGGAAGAAGATACCTTCAGTGAGATCAGTGAGGACGAGGAACGGGACATGAGTAGCTTGGCATCCAACCTTGTGCAAATGGGGTCTTTCATGTTGTCGTGCCTGTTGAGGGACACTCGTATAAAAAAGCTGAAGGAGAACAAACTGTACTGGGTGTCCACGCTACTAGACCCCCGCTATAAGCATAAAGTGACTGAAATGTTACAGAATTCCCGCAAGTCGGAAAGGATGGAGCAGTTCAAAAATAAATTAAAAAGTATGCTTTACACAGCGTATAAGGGTGATGTCACACCACAACGGGAATCTAACAGGGGAAGAGATGACAGTAATACTCCTCCTCCTACGACCACGCCGGCAAGGACAGGACACTTTCCAGACGTGTTGTTGATGGAGGACATGCGGACCTTTTTAACTCCTATGCATCGCCACAGCCCTTCGGGATCCAGCCTCAGAGAACGACTCAACTGACAGGTAGCAGACTACCTCGCATTAACTGCGGATCTCAACACTCTGAGGAGCGATGAACCCCTTTACTACTGGGTGTGCAGGCTTGACCTGTGGCCTGAGCTATCCCAATTTGCAATCGAACTTCTGGCCTGCCCCGCTTCAAGTGTTCTGTCAGAAAGGACCTTCAGTGCAGCAGGAGGTATTGTCACTGAGAAGAGAAGTCGCCTAGGTCAAAAAAGTCTTGATTATCTCACCTTTATTAAAATGAATGAGGGATGGATCCCGAAGGGACTGACATTGGGCGATACATTCAAGTAAAAAAGGCCTGATGAGATGAGCTGCCTTGGGCTAAAAATGGTCCACACGCTGCTGTATTTTATCTTCGAATGCCGGATGACTTGCGTGACTTATCCGCCAACAACTAGGGTTCAAGCCGCAATGTTTTAGGGCACTTTCTAACTGTCAAACAAACATCAGTTTTTCTGGCCGCTGCTACAGCAGCGGCTGCAACAATACCTAATTTTTCAGGCATGTGTACATGCCTAATTTTTCTGGCCTCTGGTGCTGCACTGTGGCTTCAAAACCCAAACCAAAAAAAGGCACATAACTAAGAATAGTACTACTTAACACACCACTCATATCTGGTGGCACAGTGGATTGCACGCGCAGTGCCCCAAATTTGAAGTAGGAGGACCGACCAAGCATCTTTTTCCATCTCCCGGTTCCTAAAATCCATGCCATATACACCTCCCCTGGCGCTGCAACTGCCTCTGGGAACCCTACCATGGGTCCCAGACCGCACGTCTTGTAATTCTCTGTCTGGGAAATTATATATTTATCAAATCTATCTATTTATCTATCAAATCTATCTAACTATCAATCGTATCTATCAAATGTATATTGCATCTATTGATCTATGTAATCTATATATCTATCTATCTATCTATCTATCTATCTATCTATCAAATCTATCTATCTCGTGGTTGTGCAGATGGACTGTTTGCGGTTGTTTGCGGTGCTTTACACGGGGAGTTTGGTCTGTCACTGTGAAGCGGGCGTAACCCTTACACTACCTGATCGATACAACATCATACCTGATGTTTTAAAGCACGTTATTCCAAAAAATTAAGGAATGTTAGATTTATGCCCTTTATGGCTTAAAAACAGACTCTGCATCAACTATGTAATTTTCCGTGGGAGTTTTGCCATGGATCCCCCTCCGGCATGCCACAGTCCAGGTGTTAGTCCCCTTGAAACAACGTTTCCATCACTATTGTGGCCAGAAAGAGTCCCTGTTGGTTTTAAAGTTCGCCTGCCTATTGAAGTCAATGGCGGTTCGCCCGGTTCGCCGGTTCGCGAACAGTTGCGGAAGTTCGAGTCCGCCGTTCGCGAACCGAAATTTTTAGGTTCGCAACATCACTATGCAACAGTAGTACTTGTCCCACTGTAATTGTAGACATTTGAATTTAGTGTCACAGACATGATAGTCCTTGTTCCAGGGTGCTGCAGTTTCAGATAAAATTGTAAACCAGCTGCAAAGTGCTTATAACCTAGAAGTATTATTGGTGTCCCTACGTCAAGGCATTGCATGGAGGATACAAGTGCAAACATAATAATCATATCATTGTATTATCTTTACCAAGATTACATTGCAATTTCTCATACATTCTATACTCTGCAGCTGGTATAACAAGTCATTGAAAATGCATTAAGGAAAAAAACTATTTTACAGTATAATGTCCCTTTAAATAAAGTTCATATTAAAAATATTAGCGTGACAGATCGTCTCAGACGCACTTTGTATAGGACATACTTCCTCACTGACTCCTGTATCTGTATTAATGCTACAGACTTTAACAGCATTCTACAGACACAAACAACCAGATATCAAGAACCAGAGGAAAACCCCTGCAGCATATAAAGAGGGCCATTAAATACAGTAGTATTGCTTAATTGACAAATGCATAATGAAAAGACAATGCAATAGTGCAACTCTGAATTCCAAATGAGCAGTATATCTTTTTCTGATACATTTTAAAATTTCCTCCCATTTCCCTGCAAATCACAGACTCATATGTGTACGAAATAACGTTCTTTTAGGAACAGGTGACAAAATCAAGACATACACACAAGGGATCAATAAAAATATGTTATATTGTGTACAGAAATTAAATGAGTTGTGTAGAATAAAAACAACATACAATTATACAAAAAGTGCAAAAAATATAATCAACTAAAGTGCCATAAAACATGTTGAGATATGTGCATATCCTAAAAGGGCTAATTAAGTAAAAAATAGTTTGCATTTTTTTTAAATTGCTGGCAAGTATTTTAAAATAATTTTCAAAAATAAGCAAAATTAGTTACATAGCCATGCTGTCTGGAGTAGTCTGATCCCCCCTCTTATCAGTGTTCAGCATCAGAAACACAGGCATTGTATTTCAATTGAGTTTACAGCAACTTATTTGCTTCTAGGCAGCTCCAGCAGATAATGAGTGTTAAAGTCTTGCATTCTACCAAATCAAAGGTGGATATAGATGCAGCCATAAAAGGAATTGTGTGGGAGGAGTTAGATCTGTACAATTCGGAAACTTCAAAGAAAGGGTTAATGACGAGACACTGCAGTATAAATTTGATGGTAAAGTAATCGAAGTACATATTATTATATATTTTGTCTCTATCCCAACTTGTCCCTTTAAAAACCCAATTAATATGATACCTTGTAATGCTATACTTCAATAAGAGTCCTATATAACGACTTATACTAAACCAATATCTACTGGGTCTCACTCTCTTATTAAATTTCCTTTCTCAACAGCTTCCAGAACTGCTGCCCCTCCAGAGTTTCTCTTTCAACAGCCTCCAAAACTGCTACCCCTCTAGAGTTCCTCTCTCATCATCCTCCAGAACTGCTGCCCCTCTAGAGTTCCTCCCTTAACAGCCACCAGAACTGCTGCCCCTTGAGAGTTCCTTTCTCATAAGCCTCAAGAACTGCTGCCCCTCCAGAGTTCCTCTCTCAACAGCCTTCAGAACTGCTGCCCCTCCAGAGTTCCTCTCTCAAAAGCCTCCAGAACTGCTGCCCCTCCAGAGTTCCTCTCTCAAAAGCCTCCAGAACTGCTGCCCCTCCAGAGCTCCATCCTCAACAGCCTCCAGAACTGCTGCTCCTCCAGAGTTTCTTCCTTCAACAGCCTCCAGAACTGCTGCCCCTCCAGAGTTCCTCCTTCAACAGCCTCCAAAACTGCTGCCCCTCCAGATTTCCTCCTTCAACAGCCTCTAGAACTTCTGCCCCTCCAGAGTTCCTCCCTCAACAGTCTCCAGAACTGCTGCCCCTTCAGAATTACTGTCTCTCCATCCTCCAGAAGTCCTGCATCTCCAAAGTTTTAATCTCAGCAGCCACCACAACTATTTCTAACAATATATATTTTGTAAATGAAAAGGTGCCGGTATTCATTGATTATTGATTGATATATTCTGCTCAGTAACTTTGAGAAAAGCAAAGGGACAATGCTATTTACAATGTTTGATGTATTTTGCAGACCCCTCTTGTGAAAACTTGAGTATTTACATGATGATTACAAATATTACCTGTAATGAGATTGCAGAGGTGGTATTATATATATACAGCTGTGATTTAATTAATAAGTATGGGAATTTTTTATTGTCTATTATCAGGTGGTTAATATTTTCAATTTCCGTATATAAATTTTCAACAGATTAACAGCTACATTGTGTAATTTCTACATATCTTCGTTTTTTTTAAGATCTGCACTTTATGATTGTGATCACTTAAATACAAGCTGACTATTTCTACTAATAAAGATAAGCAAAAACGAATGAGGTGCACAAACAGCCGGTGGTGAATGGAAATTTTCTTTATTGCACTTAAAAATATCTCTCTCTCCAGAGATACAGGAAAATCAAGCCAAATAGCGAGTGGATGTAGCTTCACTCCAGTGACTATTTCTACTAATGTTTGTAAAGATTGTAATAGACACCTTTATTTCCATTTATCGTACAATCAAATAATTATGAGTAACAAAGTTCTGAAGTCTGTAACTATTATACTTTTAAACATTTATTATATCCCACAGTAATAAAAA
>NW_026512612.1:46865-116865 GCF_027579735.1 Bombina bombina | reverse complement strand
GTTGTGTCTTCTCCCGGGAATGTGGGTAGAGTTTGGCTATTAAAAAATTAATTGCACCAAACAAGGTGATAATGCCTTAAATGATCACTAAACTCATTAGAATAGCATTATCATAAAATGTATAATAAAAATGCAATGTAAACGCATTAATTTCAAATGAGTAGTAGATTTCTTTCTGACAAATGTTAAAGTTAGTTCTATTTTCCCTCCCACTGCATCATGTGACTGCCATCAGCCAATCACAAAATGTATATACGTATACAGGGAGTGCAGAATTATTAGGCAAGTTGTATTTTTGAAGATTAATTTTATTATTGAACAACAACCATGTTTTCAATGAACCTAAAAAACTCATTAATATCAAAGCTGAATATTTTTGGAAGTAGTTTTTAGTTTGTTTTTAGTTTTAGCTATTTTAGGGGGATATCTGTGTGTGCAGGTGACTATTACTGTGCATAATTATTAGGCAACTTAACAAAAAACAAATATATACCCATTTCAATTATTTATTTTTACCAGTGAAACCAATATAACATCTCAACATTCACAAATATACATTTCTGACATTCAAAAACAAAACAAAAACAAATCAGTGACCAATATAGCCACCTTTCTTTGCAAGGACACTCAAAAGCCTGCCATCCATGGATTCTGTCAGTGTTTTGATCTGTTCACCATCAACATTGCGTGCAGCAGCAACCACAGCCTCCCAGACACTGTTCAGAGAGGTGTACTGTTTTCCCTCCTTGTAAATCTCACATTTGATGATGGACCACAGGTTCTCAATGGGGTTCAGATCAGGTGAACAAGGAGGCCATGTCATTAGATTTTCTTCTTTTATACCCTTTCTTGCCAGCCACGCTGTGGAGTACTTGGACGCGTGTGATGGAGCATTGTCCTGCATGAAAATCATGTTTTTCTTGAAGGATGCAGACTTCTTCCTGTACCACTGCTTGAAGAAGGTGTCTTCCAGAAACTGGCAGTAGAACTGGGAGTTGAGCTTGACTCCATCCTCAACCCGAAAAGGCCCCACAAGCTCATCTTTGATGATACCAGCCCAAACCAGTACTCCACCTCCACCTTGCTGGCGTCTGAGTCGGACTGGAGCTCTCTGCCCTTTACCAATCCAGCCATGGGCCCATCCATCTGGCCCATCAAGACTCACTCTCATTTCATCAGTCCATAAAACCTTAGAAAAATCAGTCTTGAGATATTTCTTGGCCCAGTCTTGACGTTTCAGCTTGTGTGTCTTGTTCAGTGGTGGTCGTCTTTCAGCCTTTCTTACCTTGGCCATGTCTCTAAGTATTGCACATCTTGTGTTTTTAGGCACTCCAGTGATGTTGCAGCTCTGAAATATGGCCAAACTGGTGGCAAGTGGCATCTTGACAGCTGCACGCTTGACTTTTCTCAGTTCATGGGCAGTTATTTTGCGCCTTGGTTTTTCCACACACTTCTTGCGACCCTGTTGACTATTTTGAATGAAACGCTTGATTGTTCGATGATCACGCTTCAGAAGCTTTGCAATTTTAAGAGTGCTGCATCCCTCTGCAAGATATCTCACTATTTTTGACTTTTCTGAGCCTGTCAAGTACTTCTTTTGACCCATTTTGCCAAAGGAAAGGAAGTTGTCTAATAATTATGCACACCTGATATAGGGTGTTGATGTCATTAGACCACACCCCTTCTCATTACAGAGATGCACATCACCTAATATGCTTAATTGGTAGTAGGCTTTCGAGCCTAAACAGCTTGGAGTAAGACAACATGCATAAAGAGGATGATGTGGTCAAAATACTAATTTGCCTAATAATTCTGCACTCCCTGTATATTTTGTGAATCTTGCACATGCTCAGTAGGATCAGGTGCCTCAGAAAGTGTGTATATATAAAGATTGTGCATATTTAGATAAAGGAAGTGAATTGGAAAGTTGTTTAAAATTATTTTCTCTATCTGAATCAGGAAAGTTTAATTTTGACTTGAGTGTCCCTTTAAAAAACGTTTTTACTCTCACCTAATATGTTTTATGCCCCTTTAAATGATCATTCTAGTTTCAAATACGCTGGAGCTATATAGTTCTAAAATAACATTTTAAGTAGGATTGCAACATTCTTTTGATTAAAAAAAATTGCCCTGGGGAAGTGTAAATGTGCTGATCATAGAGTTTATTTCAGCTGCAAGCAGAGACTTTTATAAAAACAAATGTATATTAGAAACTTGATTGAAAACTATACTCTTGGATAATATAAGGGGCAAGATTTCATATGCGGCGCAGGCTTCAGCGTAACTGCTGAAACCCGCGTCGCCCATAATTTCCCCTCGCACATCGGGGAATCACATAAACCCCGCCGGCAGTTCATAGACTGCAGTAAGTTGGATAAACTAGCGATGTCCAGAAATGTGCGTAAATACAAATTTCTGGAGTCGCCAGTGATTTAGTTAGAAACTGCTGGCACCTTCAAAAAAAATAAAAATAAATTAAATCTCCCGTAAAAGTCTAACACGCCTCCCAAAAATAAACCCGACACAAAAAATACCCTATATCCACCATCACCCCTATATCGGAACTAATAATAAATGTATTAACCCCTAAACCGACAACCTCCCACAACACAATATGCCTAATAAAACTATTAACCCCTAATCCACCATTCACCCACATTACAATCTCACTAATATATGTATTAAGCCCTAACCCGCCATTCACCCACATCACAATTAACCTAATGAATCTATTAACCCCTAAACTGCCATTAACCCACATTGCAATAAATCTAATTAATCTATTAACCCCTAAACCGCCAAACCCCCACAACGCAATTAACCTATTTAAATTACTAAGCCCCCTAACCTAAGACCCGCTAAATTAACCCCAATTACCTAAATTAAAAAATACTAAGTTACAATTAAAAACCTAACATTACTTTAAAAATAAAAAAACTAAGTTTAAATTAATATAAAATTACAAAAAAGGTCTAACTTTACAGAAAATAATAAACCAAATTATCAAAAATAAAAAATTAAACCTAATTCCTATGAAAATAAAAAGCCCCCCCAACAGTAAAAACCCCACAAAATAAAAAAAACTAACACTGAAAAAAAAAGCTACCCATTGCCCTTAAAGGGGCATTTGTATGACCATTTAGGGCATTTAGCTCTTTTACTGCCCTTAAAAGGGCATTCAGCTCTTTTACAGTGCCCAAAATCCCTATTCTAAAAAAATAAAATAAAAAAAAATCCTAACTCTAACCCCCAAATAGGTACTCACCGTTCCTGAAGTCCGGCGGAGAAAGTATTTTTCCAAGCGGCGATATCTTCTTCCATTGTGGCAACGTCTTCTATCTTTATCCAAGACCAAGCCGACGCGGAGCGGAGATGAGCCCGGAACAGAAGACCGGCGACTGCGGAGCCATCGAGCGTGGAGATCCTTCGTACGATCACCGCCGCACTCTGAGGATTGAATTCAAGGTATGCGTTTAAATATGGGGTACCTTGCATTCCTATTGGCTGATTTGTATCTTCAAATTCAAATCAGCCAATAGGATGAGAGCTACTGAAATCCTATTGGCTGATTTGTCACCCCTAACGGCAGAGGCGTAACTAGAAACCGCATGGCCCCGGTGCAAGAATCCCTGAAGGCCCCCCCCGTGCCCCCTCCCCCCCCAAAAAAGTGTGATTTTAATACATTTAATTTTTCTATTTTCTTTTTTTTTTTTGCAACATGTAACACAGTAAATAAATTATGTTTATCATGCCAACTTACACTTTAAATGAGAAAATGACAAACACACCTGCACTGATAGCCTGATAGTGATAGCAGTAGAGGGGGGATAGGGACTGTAGTGGGGTATAGGAGTTGTAGTGAGGGGATAGGGGCTGTAGTGAGGGGATAGGGGCTGCAGTGGTGAGAATCCTCAGTGGCATATTTAGGTCCCTGCACTGATAGCCTGATAGTGATAGCTGTAGAGGGGGATAGGGGCTGTATGGGGTATAGGGGCTGTAGTGAGGGGATAGGGGCTGTAGTGAGGGGATAGTAGTAGGAGGATAGGGGCTGTAGTGAGGGGATAGGGGTTGTAGTGGTGAGAATTCTCAGTGGCATATTTAGGTTGCAAGTACATGATGTAGTTTGTACACTTTATTTTGAGTGATTGGGCACTCATTTATATATAATATATATATATATATATATATATATATATATATATATATATATATAATCTTACTAGTCAGAATGAAAATGTACTAGTCCACTCAGATATATACTGTATATAGGGGCATATACAGTATACTGCATTTCAGCTTGTAAATCACTGTTGGTTATTAGCCTAAGGCAACATTTCTGTGTCTGCAGATACTTGAGATATGAAATAAAAAAACTGGCAAGTTACATACCTTGAAGAAACTGATGAATTGTGTAATGTGTCAATTAAAAGTGGCAAGATACAATAAGATAAATTCTGTAGTAATGAATATTATTATGAAGAACAAAAAATAAGTTGTTAAATAACAACTTAGCTGAGTATAAAAGATTTATACATACAAGTGAAAACATAAAGGAAGATAATCTTATTTCTGCCACCATGTGTACTACTACAGTACTATTCATTATCACAAACACTACATATGACCATTTGATTCAAGCCACTGTATATATTGCCCTAAATCACACGTAGCCCACTCACTAGGTCTACCCCCACAAACAATGTAGTCACACTTTATGCCCCCTATTAACCCCATAACCCGTGCCAAGCAGTGAAGCAGGCCACTCACACTCTATCTCGTCCTCTGGGTCTGGGAGCTGAGAGGTGAGTGCTCACTGCTCTCTCAGTAGTTTGGGGATAACTGTACACAGTTACACACTATCTCTGCGGGTGAAAGGACAACGACCCGGGCCCAGCTGTAGAAACAGACTAGCCATGGATGGGGGCAGCAGCATGCGGAGAGACTGAGTCTGTCACTGAGACTGTCACCGACACCAAGAGAGTGGAAGCCAGAGCCGACACACCACAACATGACACAGTGCACTGTCACGACCCCCCATGCCCCCCGCTCAGTCTGAGCTCACTGTGGCTGCAAATAGAGATGTCTCCGGTCTCCGGTCCCCCTCAGTCACTATGACACTGCTGCCGCGCTAGCCTGCAGACTCCCAGACCAGTTCCACAGTTCAATTTCACTCCAGACTCGGTCGACTCCAGTACTGACTAGGCTGCACGTGCAGTCACAAGATGATTGATTAAATACACGTGCAGCCAGGAGGGAGGAAGGGGGCAGAGACTCTTTAGACAGTGCGCAACAAAATGGAAAGTTCCGGGGGAACAGCCGGCAGGTCACATCAAATAAAGTGTGCAATTGTACTGCAGATGCATGCCCTGGAAATTGGATTTCTAAACATGATAAATATCAATTAATGAATTAAGGGTTCATAATAAAGTTGGAAACAAAAAAAAAAAAAAAATTAATAAAAAAAAAGAAAATACCTGAAGACAGTCTTGGGCCCCCCTTTGGGAGGGACCTGCTGGGCCCGGTCGCAATGGCGACCATTGCATCACTGTTAGTTATGCCCCTGCCTAACGGGTTTTGTGTCTTTGTGCATAATGAGGTTATGCTTCTGGGAGCCTGAAACTTACCCCACAGTGAAAGAGGACAGGAGTGGTTTGGGTCTGACAGTGACGGACTCCGTTACTGAAGTGCTGCTTTGCTCAATTGGACCAACTTGGTCTTGTGGTTGATCCGGCCCTGCCTGCACTAAAGGAGAAGCTCTCCAGCATGCTAGAGGTAAGTGTAACACTATAGGTTAACTCTTTTACCTGTAGCAAACAGACATTTACATTTGTCTAACAAAAACAAATGTAAATGTTCCACGAATATTCAGGATTCCTTTTGTTTAAAACAATTCAGGGAAACGAATTTCCTTGAATATTCATTCCAAAAGATTCGGTCCAACCAATTTTTTCTCTGCTACACGTCTAGAATGTGGTATATTTGCTGTTCTTTATTTATACACAAGGTGGCAGCAAAGCACTACATTTCTAAGATGGCAAACCTGACATATTAGAAATACAGTACGGACTAGATTTCAAGTGCTGCAGTATTTTATTTTCGCTAGAGTTAAGCTTTTTGCACTAGTCGGGTTGCGTTCATATTACAAGTTCCAAAAAATATTATTTTGCGCAAGTGGTAACCCGAATAGCACAAAAATCCTAGCTTAAAGTTTCGCGTGCGCGTATTCCCCCATAGAAATCAATGGAGAACAAAAAGTTTTAAAAAAAACTAACACCCATCGCGCAAACAACATAGCATATTCGCATTAGCAAATGTGAAATATTTACAGTAAATAAATAGTTAAAATCTTTATTAAATATGAATATTGCATAGATATATTTTATAATGTTTTCATCTACTTAATGCCAAAGGGCTTATATATGTCTGTATATGTGTACATATATATTAATGTTTTTATATGTGTATATATGACTTTAAATAAATATATACACATAATAAACATTAATACATATGTATACATATATATATATATATATATATATATATATATATATATATATACAGGTAGCCCTCAGTTTACACCGGGGTTAGGTTCCAGAAGGAATGGTTGTAAATCGAAACCGTTGTAAACTAAAACCCAGTTTATAATGTAAGTCAATGAGAAGTGATGGTGATAGGTTCCAGGCCCCTCTCAAAATTGTCATAAGTTACACCTAATATATTATTTTAAAAGCATTGAAATGCAGACTTTAAATGCTAGACAGCATTATAAACCTAATAAAATAATCACACAACACAGAATATATCATTAAACTAAGCTAAATAAAGAAAAACATTTGCTAAACAGCATTATAAACCTAATAAAATAATCACACAACACTTGCATTTTTCTGCAAACAGTTCTTTCTATGCATTCTGTTACAGAAGCATTAGTTATTATGTTGTGAAGAGCTTATTTCCCAGCAGCAATGCCTGAACCAGCAAGCCAGCGCCTAAGAAGGGCTCCAAGAAAACCGTAACAAGTATCATTTCATAAAGAGTTAACTCTTTTTTTCAGCTTTTAGAAACTATTGCCTAAATACACATTTTTGCTGGCCTCAGCTCTAAGTTTAGGGATAACCAATCCCATTGTCTAATCACCTCTGGAGCCAGACTGCTAATTGATAAGATGAACTTGTAAACTTGTTATCTTAAGTACTGTAATCCTATTGTGGCTTGTCAAAGGACAGTGCTCTCTATCTAAATGTGTGATGGGGGATTTTGTGCTTCCCCCCCCCTCTCCCCCTGGGAGTGCCCTGTGTGCATGTAACCTTAATAAAAAGCAGGCTGGGCATCCCAGTGCTGAGTTCTTGTTTGACCCTCAATCGCAGCGTTGACTCGTTTTTGTGGGCAGAAGGGTATCCTAGCTGTACTACAGCTAAGGGAGATTATTCTATATTTGCGAGACTCATATAGAATACTATGGAAAGCAGCTTCTCCCCTCTTTAGCAATAGGGATCCAGGCTACTAAGCGGTCCATCTCTCAGCGAGACTAAGGGTAACCGTAACATTTGGCGGCAGCGGCGGGATTTTCCTGGATTTCCTAGGAGAGGTACAGAACGGATGGAGAGCGCTTACGAAAAATTGAAGCGTACAACCCTAAAGGATTTACTTGAAAGCAGAGGGGGGTACGCCAGCAACCGGCCGAGGAGAGAGCTGATCGCAGAATTGAACGAACTGGATCAGAGCTTCACAATGGCGGAAACACCGACCACGATTAGTGACGAAAAAACCAGGATTGTTCGGGAAAGGCTCTCATTATACGGGCCGAACCCCTCCATGGAATTGGTACAGCAGTTGATGGCGGAGGCGGACGAGGATATACGAGAGACTCGAGCCCACGAACTCAACCTAGCGAACGCACACCGCAATGCTGTAGCCCCGCAGGTAATCATCCCTGTCGAAAATGCTGGGAGGCCCAAGATACCCTATACGGCATTTCGACTCTTTCTAGAGAGCGAGACAGGGATTGATGAATATTTGGCGGACTTCGAAAGGCAATGTGCCCTGCACCAGATTCCCAACAGAGAGTGGCCCACGATATTGTCTGGGAAACTATCCGGGCGAGCCCTGGAAGCCTTTCGTACTCTGGGTGCTAAGGAAGTGACACAGTATGAGCTAGTTAAGGAGACACTGTTGCGACGGTACGCTGTAACTCCGGACACGTATCGCCGACAGTTTCGGGGCACGGAAAAGAAGCCTAACGATACCCATATGGAATGGGCGCACCGAATGCGGAGAGCGGCAAATCACTGGCTGAGCGGAAGTAAAGCGGTGACTGGGGAGGAAATTTTACAATTGTTTCTCTTAGAACATTTTTATAATGGCATGGAACAGCAAGGGAAGGAATGGCTGCGAGACAGGCGGCCTTCTACCTTAGAAGAAGCAGCCAAATTGGCCGATGAACATTATGACTCCCGTCTTCACGAACCCATGAACTACCGAGCTCCAGCACGGGTCGAACCTAGAGAGGTTTACCGTGCACCCCCTCGTGCTGAATTCCGAGCCCCGGTGCCCACAGGGCCCATCCGACACTCAGGACCACCCAATAACAGCTCTGAGTGTCACAGACCGACTTGCCACCGATGCAAGCAACCAGGGCATTTCATGGCTAGCTGCCCCCTTAATACGCACCAGACACCCAGGAATTACAATTACCCCTCTGGGTCCTATCGTCCGGCCCGGGCCCTCTGTGTTAACCAAGAGGCCCCTATGGAGGGATATGTGGGGCCGCTTCACGAGGCAGACCCTGTATATGCTGCCTCAGATAACCGCCAGCACCATCAGCAGAGGGTATGGCTCGAGGGGCGATCTACCGAGGGATTGCGAGACACAGGGGCTACTATCACGCTGGTACAGAGTCATTTGGTGCCAGAGCACAAGCGATCCAGACAGACTGTGGCCGTTAGAGTGGCGGGGGGGGATGTGTACAAAATTCCAACAGCTAAAGTGCATCTTGATTGGGGAGCGGGAAAGGGGGCTGTGAACGTGGGCCTAATGGATAATTTACCTGCCGAAGTACTACTGGGCAACGATTTGGGCCCCATGACTTCTGCCTATGCTCCAGTATGCAACAACGAGGCGGACCCAGTGACTACACGGGCCCAAGCCCGGACGGAGCGAGAGCTCTCACCAGTGCGGGAGACACAGGTAAGACCTACCCCGACCTTGCCTGACAGGTTAGGCCCCATACCCTGGGACACCCCAGATGCTTTCGAGGCAGAGTCTAAGACTGACCCGACCTTACAAAAGTACCGGGAACGAGCAGAGACCGGAGGGGGCGGGGCAGATAACGAAACATTCTTATGGGAAAAAGGGAAACTATACCGCTGGACAGAGAAAAGGGGACAGCGTAGGCGACAGCTGGTAGTGCCCCACAAATACCGTCAAGAAATCCTCAAAATAGGCCACGACATCCCCTTAGCAGGCCACCTAGCCGTTACCCGTACCCTACACCGCATTACTCACACGTTCTTTTGGCCAGGGGTGCACGCTGACGTTAGAACTTACTGTAACACCTGCGATGTGTGTCAACGAGTAGGAAGGCGAGGCGATCACCCTAAAGCCCAGCTAGTAAATATGCCCATTGTAGAGGAACCCTTCAGCCGGGTTGCTATTGACCTAGTGGGACCACTGGCTACCCCTAGTCCCTCCGGTAAGCGCTACATTCTTACCGTAGTGGACTACGCTACCAGGTACCCAGAGGCTGTCGCCCTATCCAACATACAAGCGGATACGGTAGCGAATGCACTAGTACAGGTGTTCTCCCGGGTAGGATTTCCAAAAGAAATCCTATCCGACCGAGGCACCCAATTTACGGCTGAATTAACCCAACAACTCTGGCAGGTTTGCAAAATTAAGTCCCTCCTGAGCTCCCCATACCACCCCCAGACGAACGGGCTGTGTGAGAGGTTCAATGGGACCCTCAAGCAAATGCTCAAGACGTTCACTCAGGAATACCGAGACTGGGAACGCTTCCTGCCGCACCTCCTATTTGCTTATCGGGAGGTGCCCCAGGAAACGACAGGGTTCTCTCCCTTCGAGTTGCTCTACGGAAGAAAGGTACGGGGACCCCTAAACCTGATCCGGGAGCACTGGGAGGGAGAGATGGAGGCTGACGGTGTCCCCATTGTGCCATACGTGCTGGAACTCAGGGACCGAATGGAGCAATTAGCCAAATCCGTGCGGGCTAATCTCCAGTTGGCCAAGAGAAGACAGAAAGTATGGTACGATCGGGGGGCCCGAAAGAGAATCTTCACCATAGGACAAAAGGTGTTAGTACTTAAGCCGGTGAAGACAGACAAATTGCAGGCGTCCTGGCAGGGTCCCTACCAGATCGTAGAGAAAAGGGGAGACACCACTTATGTGATAGCTAGCTGCCATGACAACAATCTTAGAAAGACATTCCATGTAAACATGCTCAAGGAATATTTTGAGCGACCAGAGAACGTGACGGCCGTATGTTGTTCCCCTCAGGAAGACCCCGACAGTTTACCCATTCCAGACCTATTAGAAAAGAGTCTCCCCACAGGTATAGTGGCGCAGGTTCAGATAGGGGACCGACTTAGCCCCACTGAAAGGGAGCAGCTCAACCAACTCCTCCAGTCCAAACACCTCACCTTCTCCCCGAAGCCAGGGTACACTACTTTAACCACCCACCAGGTAGATACTCCGGGACAAGCTCCCTTGCGCCAGGCTCCGTACCGAATCCCCGAAGCAGTTAGGACAGGAATGAAGAAGGAGATCGATGAGATGCTCCAGCTCAGGGTAATTGAGCCCTCCGATAGTCCATGGGCCTCCCCAGTTGTCTTGGTGCCCAAGAAAGATGGGACCACCCGGTTCTGTGTAGACTATCGGAGGCTCAATGAAAATACCGTGACGGACGCTTACCCTATGCCCAGGGTAGACGAGCTACTCGATCGTATAGCCAGGGGAAATTACCTGACCACTATTGACCTCTGCAAAGGTTACTGGCAGATTCCCCTGGCCCCGGAGGCTATCCCCAAGTCGGCATTCGTCACCCCATTCGGCTTATATCAGTTTAGGGTAATGCCGTTTGGGATGAAGAATGCCCCAGCTACATTCCAGCGCTTGGTGGATAGGCTCCTGGATGGCTTCCAGAGTTTTGCTTGCGCCTACCTGGACGACATAGCGATCCACAGTGAGTCCTGGGAGGACCACTTAGCTCATGTGGGAATGGTTCTGGATCAGATCCGGGCTGCTGGCCTGACTCTGAAGCCAGAAAAATGCCACTTTGGGATGGCCGAGGTACAGTACCTGGGTCACCGGGTGGGGTGTGGAAAGCAGCGACCAGAGCCGGCCAAAATAGAAGCTGTCGCCAATTGGCCCACCCCCATCACTAAGACTCAGGTCCTAGCCTTCCTGGGCACGGCAGGGTACTATAGACGGTTCGTACCAGACTACAGCACACTTGCCAAACCCCTGACTGACTTGACCAAGAAGAACTTACCTCGACAGGTCCTGTGGTCTCCCCACTGTGAAACGGCTTTCCAGGCTCTCAAAAATGCTCTAATTAACGCTCCTGTCTTGGCGGCCCCAGCCCTTAACAAACGTTTTATCGTCCATACAGACGCTTCCATGTTCGGGCTGGGAGCTGTCCTCAGCCAAGTAGGCGAAGATGGAGGGGAGCATCCAGTTGCCTACATCAGCCGGAAGCTCCTGCCCCGCGAAGTCAGCTATGCAGCGGTCGAAAAGGAGTGTTTGGCTTTGGTGTGGGCATTAAAGAAATTGACTCCCTATTTATATGGTCAGGAGTTCACTCTGGTCACCGACCATAACCCGTTGGTGTGGCTGAACCGGGTCTCTGGAGATAACGGCAGGCTATTACGTTGGAGCTTATCGTTGCAACCCTTCAATTTCACCATTACTTACAGACCTGGGAAACAGAATGGCAACGCCGACGGGTTGTCCAGACAAACAGACCTCAGCCCCGCATAACCAGCGGTCTGGACAGCCTTAGTCTGCCCCGAAAAGGGGTCAGACCGTGTCTGCCAGAGTGTTCCACAGAAAGGGAGCACTGTTACAGAAGCATTAGTTATTATGTTGTGAAGAGCTTATTTCCCAGCAGCAATGCCTGAACCAGCAAGCCAGCGCCTAAGAAGGGCTCCAAGAAAACCGTAACAAGTATCATTTCATAAAGAGTTAACTCTTTTTTTCAGCTTTTAGAAACTATTGCCTAAATACACATTTTTGCTGGCCTCAGCTCTAAGTTTAGGGATAACCAATCCCATTGTCTAATCACCTCTGGAGCCAGACTGCTAATTGATAAGATGAACTTGTAAACTTGTTATCTTAAGTACTGTAATCCTATTGTGGCTTGTCAAAGGACAGTGCTCTCTATCTAAATGTGTGATGGGGGATTTTGTGCTTCCCCCCCCCCTCTCCCCCTGGGAGTGCCCTGTGTGCATGTAACCTTAATAAAAAGCAGGCTGGGCATCCCAGTGCTGAGTTCTTGTTTGACCCTCAATCGCAGCGTTGACTCGTTTTTGTGGGCAGAAGGGTATCCTAGCTGTACTACAGCTAAGGGAGATTATTCTATATTTGCGAGACTCATATAGAATACTATGGAAAGCAGCTTCTCCCCTCTTTAGCAATAGGGATCCAGGCTACTAAGCGGTCCATCTCTCAGCGAGACTAAGGGTAACCGTAACACATTCCAATCTGGACTGATTTATAGACAGGAAGATCTTGCTCCTTTGAAATCTGCTCAATAGCTCAGGTCTGGTTAAAAACAGATTAATTTCAGCTTGCTTGGCTTTGCTGCAACACAAGCGGACAGCTCCACCTACTGGCTATTTTAATAAATGCACTGCTTCTCAATGTTTTCAATAGCAGTCACATGACTGGAAAAAACGGTTGTTATTCTGAAACGGTGTAAATTGAACCCTTGTAAAACGTGGGCCACCTGTATATATATATATATATATATATATATATATATATATATATATATATATATATATATATATATATATATATATATACATACAAATACATCTTTAGCAATGTATCTGTATTTATCTCTATGTTAAAGCCCTTTTTTTCCTAACACCCCAAGATGTCATATCTTTGAGCCCTTATAACTTTTCTGTGCAATTTTTTTTATAAAATAATGTTATTAGATGGTGTTAATATCAGTGTTACTGTACTCTGTAATGTATTTTTGTGCAACTTTTTTCTTTCGGAAAACAGTTAACCACAGCTCTGAGATCACAGTAAGGATTGAAGCATAAATTGCGATTGTGCTAGCACAATTGTGATTTCACTCAGCTTGAAATATCCACACAATTAAAAAGGCACGTGAAAAAGACGATATTGCTTGCCCAAAACCTTTTGCGCCTCCCTTGTAATGTAGCCCTATATCTGTGAATTTTGTTCAAATGAAACTGTTCTTTATTTATCCTATAGGTGGCAGCAAATTGCTGCATTAGTAAGAGTGTCTGTGTGGCTTGTACAGCTGTGTTTAGCCCAGGAATTACAGTGTATTTCTAGTCTAAAAGATCACTTTTGAAATATGCCACAAAAAAATGCTCTAATGTGTTATAGTATTTTCTTACTGCATTATTGTTTGCATGTAATTATGGGGTTAATTCCAATGCTTCTGGTTGTCATTTTCAGCATTGAAAAATTGGAAACGGACAATTTTTTTCCCCGTTAACAAAGTGATCACAATCTTTCAAAAACAGCCAAACATGATATTCCCATTTTCTCACAACAGCACCCCGATCTACCTATAATGAATGACAGAAAAAAAGAGATGGATTACAGGGGTTAATAGCATCGGTGTGTGCTTTGCAATTGGATAGAATAGAGTTTCATAGTTGAAAACAATCTCCAGCGACACTTTGCAGCAGAGCCACGCCCATTTACAGTTTACATAGCTCCGCCCACTCAGATTGACCCCCCAAAACAAGCACATCAAATTCTAGTTGTAAAATTTAGACATACTGATTGCTTAAAGGGACAGGGAAGATTAAACTTTTAAGATCCAGGCCATGAAACCATCGCTGTAACGACAAGACTTCTTAGATCATATAAGTGGTGAGGTTTTGAATATCAGGCCATGCGAGTAATAGTGCCAAAAGAAAATGTCTATAACATACAATATTTTTTAATGCCCTGTTATAGCCATTTAATGCAGTTAAAGCTTCAATCTCCTTATAACCTCCCTTACCCTCAAGCATATAACTGACATAGGAAGAATAATTTTACAGCAAGTACCAAAATAAGTAAGCAAGGGTTAAAGTATTAGCCCTTCAGTATCTGTATAGCAGGACACCACAAAGCACCCTAGTATATATAGATGTTACACAGCATGAAATTAATATATAATATAATAATAGGTTAATCTGCTAACGGCTGTCTTGGAGCTGCAGAGAACAAGAATTAGACAAGAATTGAACAAGATTTGAGGCAAGCTAAATATTTTCATTTCAAAAACAATCTTTTGCATTTAATATTCTGCTATGTTTTCAGGACTGCTTTTCCTTTCAACAGTCTCATGTCTATTCCACAAGCAGGCTCACATGCCTTACCCTTCTCCACAGGCAGTTTATATTGTCCCCTCTCTCCTTTCCTCTCCTTACCTTAGCTATCATGAACTACTTTCTAATTTAAAATCTATCGCCTAGATTTAGAGTTTTGTCGGTAAAGACCCGCGTAGCTAACGCAGCTTTTTTTCCCAACGCACCCTTAAGAAAGCGCTGGTATTTAGAGTTGTCTGAGTGGCTGCGTTAGGCTCCAAAAAGGGTGCGTTGAGCCGAATTTACCGCCACTTCAACCCTCAATACCAGCGTTGCTTACGGTAGCGGTAAGCTGGCAAAACGTGCTCGTGCACGATTCCCCCATAGGAAACAATGGGGCAGTTTGGGATGAAAAAAAACCTAACACCTGCAAAAAAGCAGCGTTAAGCTCCCAACGCAGCCCCATTGTTTCCTATGGGGAAACACTTTCTAAGTCTGCACCTAACACCCTAACATGAACCCCGAGTCTAAACACCCCTAACCTTACACTTATTAACCCCTAATCTGCCGCCCCCGCTAACGCTGACACCTGCATTATATTATTAACCCCTAATCTGCCGCTCCGTACACCACCGCAACCTACATTATCCCTATGAACCCCTAATCTGCTGCCCCTAACACCGCCGACACCTACATAATATTTATTAACCCCTAATCTGCCACCCCCCCCAACGTTGCCGCTACCTAAGTACACTTATTAACCCCTATAATAAATGTATTAACCCCTAAAACGCCGCACTCCCGCCTCACAAACACTATAATAAATGTTATTAACCCCTAATCTGCCCTCCCTAACATCGCCACCACCTAACTTCAAGTATTAACCCCTAATCTGCTGACCGGACCTCGCCGCTACTATAATAAATGTATTAACCCCTAAAGCTAAGTCTAACCCTAACACCCCCCTAAATTAAATATAATTTTAATCTAACGAAATAAATTAAATCTTATTAACTAAAGTATTCCTATTTAAAACTAAATACTTACCTGTAAAATAAACCCTAATATAGCTACAATATAACGAATAACATAATTTATGTAAGAACTTACCTGATAAATTCATTTCTTTCATATTAGCAAGAGTCCATGAGCTAGTGACGTATGGGATATACATTCTACCAGGAGGGGCAAAGTTTCCCAAACCTTAAAATGCCTATAAATACACCCCTCACCACACCCACAATTCAGTTTAACGAATAGCCAAGAAGTGGGGTGATAAGAAAAAAGTGCGAAAGCATATAAAATAAGGAATTGGAATAATTGTGCTTTATACAAAAAAATCATAACCACCACAAAAAAGGGCGGGCCTCATGGACTCTTGCTAATATGAAAGAAATGAATTTATCAGGTAAGTTCTTACATAAATTATGTTTTCTTTCATGTAATTAGCAAGAGTCCATGAGCTAGTGACGTATGGGATAATGACTACCCAAGATGTGGATCTTTCCACACAAGAGTCACTAGAGAGGGAGGGATAAAATAAAGACAGCCAATTCCTGCTGAAAATAATCCACACCCAAAATAAAGTTTAATGAAAAACATAAGCAGAAGATTCAAACTGAAACCGCTGCCTGAAGTACTTTTCTACCAAAAACTGCTTCAGAAGAAGAAAATATTGGTAAAAGTATGCAAAGAGGACCAAGTTGCCGCTTTGCAAATCTGATCAACCGAAGCTTCATTCCTAAACGCCCAGGAAGTAGAAACTGACCTAGTAGAATGAGCTGTAATCCTATGAGGCGGAGTCTTACCCGACTCAACATAGGCAAGATGAATTAAAGATTTCAACCAAGATGCCAAAGAAATGGCAGAAGTTTTCTGGCCTTTCTAAAAACCGGAAAAGATAACAAATAAACTAGAAGTCTTTCGGAAAGACTTAGTAGCTTCAACATAATATTTCAAAGCTCTAATAACATCCAAAGAATGCAACGATTTCTCCTTAGAATTCTTAGGATTAAGACATAATGAAGGAACCACAATGTCTCTACTAATGTTGTTGGAATTCACAACTTAGGTAAAAATTCAAAAGAAGTTCGCAACACCGCCTTATCCTGATGAAAAATCAGAAAAGGAGACTCACAAGAAAGAGCAGATAATTCAGAAACTCTTCTGGCAGAAGAGATGGCCAAAAGGAACAAAACTTTCCAAGAAAGTAATTTAATATCCAATGAATGCATAGGTTCAAATGGAGGAGCTTGAAGAGCCCCCAGAACCAAATTCAAACTCCAAGGAGGAGAAATTGACTTAATGACAGGCTTTATACGAACCAAAGCTTGTACAAAACAATGAATATCAGGAAGAATAGCAATCTTTCTGTGAAAAAGAACAGAAAGAGCAGAGATCTGACCCTCCAAAGAACTTGCGGACAAACCCTTATCTAAACCATCCTGAAGAAACTGTAATATTCTCGGTATTCTAAAAGAATGCCAAGAAAAATGATGAGAAAGACACCAAGAAATATAAGTCTTCCAGACTCTATAATATATCTCTCTGGATACAGATTTACGAGCCTGTAACATAGTATTAATCACAGAGTCAGAGAAACCTCTTTGACCAAGAATCAAGCGTTCAATCTCCATACCTTTAAATTTAAGGATTTCAGATCCTGATGGAAAAAAGGACCTTGAGACAAAAGGTCTGGTCTTAACGGAAGAGTCCACGGTTGGCAAGAGGCCATCCGGACAAGATCCGCATACCAAAACCTGTGAGGCCATGCCGGAGCTACCAGCAGAACAAACGAGCATTCCTTCAGAATCTTGGAGATTACTCTTGGAAGAAGAACTAGAGGCGGAAAGATATAGGCAGGATGATACTTCCAAGGAAGTGATAATGCATCCACTGCCTCCGCCTGAGGATCCCGGGATCTAGACAGATACCTGGGAAGTTTCTTGTTTAGATGAGAAGCCATCAGATCTATTTCTGGAAGTTCCCACATTTGAACAATCTGAAGAAATACCTCTGGGTGAAGAGACCATTCACCCGGATGCAACGTTTGACGACTGAGAAAATCCACTTTCCAATTGTCCATACCTGGGATATGAACCGCAGAGATTAGACAGGAGCTGGATTCCGCCCAAACCAAAATTCGAGATACTTCTTTCATAGCCAGAGGACTGTGAGTCCCTCCTTGATGATTGATGTATGCCACAGTTGTGACATTGTCTATCTGAAAACAAATGAACAACTCTCTCTTCAGAAGAGGCCAAGACTGAAGAGCTCTGAAAATTGCACGGAGTTCCAAAATATTGATCGGAAATCTCACCTCCTGAGATTCCCAAACCCCTTGTGCCGTCAGATACCCCCACACAGCTCCCCAACCTGTAAGACTTGCATCTGTTGAGATTATAGTCCACGTCGGAAGAACAAAGAAGCCCCCTGAACTAAACGATGGTGATCTGTTCACCATGTCAGAGAGTGTCGTAAAATCGGTTTAAAGATATTAATTGAGATATCTTTGAGTAATCCCTGCACCATTGGTTCAGCATACAGAGCTGAAGAGGTCGCATGTGAAAACGAGCAAAGGAGATCGCATCTGATGCGGCAGTCCTAAGACCCAACATTTCCATGCATAAGGCTACCAAAGGGAATGATTGTGACTGAAGGTTTTGACAAGCTGATATCAATGTTAAACTTCTTCTTGTCTGACAAGGACAGAGTCATAGACACTGAATTTATCTAGAAACCTAAAAAGGTTACCCTTGTCTGAGGAATCAATGAACTGATTGGTAAATTGATCCTCCAACCATGAACTTGAAGAAACAACACAAGTCGATTCGTATGAGATTCTTCGAAAATGAGAAGACTGAGCAAGTACCAAGATATCGTCCAAATAAGGAAATACCAAAACCTTATTCTCTGATTACAGAAAGAAGGGCACCGAGAACCTTTGAAAAAAATTCTTGGAACTGAGGCTAGGCCAAACGGTAGAGCCACAAAACTGGTAATGCTTGTCTAAAAAGAGAATCTCAGACACTAAAAGTGATCTGGATGAATCGGAATATGCAGATACACATCTGTCAGGATCCTCCTAGCTGACAGCCTAATTTTCTTTGACATTATACTGTTTCTTTAAATTTCAATTATCTTTTCCAGCCAGCCTATAAATCTCCCAGTATCCTTTACTTCATTGCTTGGTATTGGATTTTTCCTCATCTAGCTACTGAACAACACGCAGTTGTTTACTAACCTTAAGCTATTTTGATCTTTTGTCTATTTTGGTTGCTGTCAAGTTCAAGTTCATTTTCCTCACTTGCCTGCATACCTCAACCAGGCTCCGCTATTAGCACTAAGCGTAGCAACTCTCCTACGTTGTTTTTCCGGATCTCCTTCTCAGCCAGCAGTACTAGGATTCCTCCGCGGTGACGTCACACGCCAACTTCACGGTACTCACCAGCTCCTCACTGCTTCTACCGCTCCGGATTTTTACACACAGGTCAGTCACTTGCTTTCCTGACTACCGAAGCAAACTTTGTAGTATACTCTAGCCTCACTGTTTTGATAAATTATCGCTGTACCACCAACGACTTGTGTATATAAACTAGTGACATTCCATTCTCTCTAGTCTGCCTTATGAAAAGTTGTTACTCGCAATACCGGTTTATAATTCATTTACTGCCATTATATTTTTTCCTTATTTTTTTTCTTGCATATTAAGTTTCTCATATTGGTTGGCGGAATAGTTCCCTGCTGCACATCTTTCACACTGTGATACAAGATGCAGGAATAGAGTTCTATTTTCCAGTATTCCAATTACAATAAAGGCTATTTGTTAATGGGGTTTGCAAATCACCTCTTAGGTGATTTATTTGCTCATCCCACACATCCTAGCTACAAACCTTAAACTATAAAAATCTCAGCAGCTGAGATTCATATTATTTTTAACACTTATTTCTTTAGTGTTCTAGTTCGCCTGACAGAATACCAAGCCCTTTAACAAAATGAATCCAGCTGAGATGACTACACTTCTACAGACTCTAACTCAAAGAGTAGATTCCTTGACTGAAGGGTTAAATACACTTAGAGCTGAAAACACTGCACTCAAAGCTTACATTAAGGATTATATTGAGACAAAATTACATACTCCTGAACCACAAGTCAGTTTACCTGAAAAATTCTATGGTGATAGGGCACACTATAGGGACTTTAAGAATGCATGCTTACTTTTATTTACACTGAAAACCCAATCTTACCCCACTGACAGGATCAGAGTCTTAACAACCATATCTTTCCTAAGGGGGGAACCACGTAGTTGGGCAAACAGTTTTTTTGAATCTAATGACACCATATTAGACTCTTTGGAGAATTTTTTCTCTGCAATGGGACAATTATACGAAGACCCATTTAAGCAACAAACTGCAGAAACTGCCCTTAGGGCACTTAAACAAAAAAAAAGAATGGTGGAAGATTACATAGCAGACTTTAAGAGGTGGACAAAAGACTCTGAGTGGAACAACTTATCTTTAAGGAATCAGTTCCGCCTGGGTCTTTCAGACGCGGTTAAGGATGAATTGTCCCGAACTGATATGCCCCCCACTCTAGAGGGTTTGATAAATCTAAGTATCACAATAGATAGACGCTTACGAGAAAGACAACATGAACGATCATATCCTGATTCTTACACAAAGAAAACCACTAGTGTTACACCCTCTATCTCCTCTGCAAAGTCCCACTCTGAGCCAATGGATATTGGGTTCCTAAAAGCCCCTTTAACCGCACAAGAAAAGACTAGAAGGAGAGAAAATAATCTCTGTCTCTACTGTGCGTCAGATGAGCATACAGTAAAAGAATGCCCAGTTCTCCAAAAATCTAACAGGGGTAAGTCCCTATTATTTTCCTCTTGTTGCAATACATATGATAGTAGAAGTGCCTATTGTAAACTTTCACTTCTTTTCCAGTGGGATCTCCATCGTCTCCACGTCCCCGCAATTATTGACTCAGGAGCTACTGCCTGCTATATTGATAAAGAATATACACTTAAGAATAAAATTCCACTTATGCAGAAAAAGTCTCCTGTTTTATTAAGAGGAATTGATGGTAACCCTATCTCATCAGGTCCAGTAGCTTATCAAACTATTCCTCTCTTAGTTAGTTCCACAGATCATCATAGAGAATACCTTACATTTGATGTTATCTCCTCCCCTGTCTCTCCGGTTATACTTGGTTTAAATTGGTTAACCTTACATAATCCCACTATCTCCTGGGACACTCTCTCTGTAACCTTTGATTCAAAATTCTGTTCAACAACTTGTTTCCCTATCAGTATTATGCACACTTCCACCACTGACTTAGATTTCCAGTTACCTGATGAGTATAAGGATTTCGCTGATGTTTTCTCCAAAACTGAATCTGAAACTCTTCCACCTCACAGGAAATACGACTGCCCCATAGAGCTAGTCCCTGGAGCTCAGATTCCTTATGGCCACATTTTCCCTCTATCTAAACCTGAACTTACACACCTTAAAACTTATTTAGAGGATAATTTAAGGAAAGGTTACATACGGCCCTCTACCTCACCAGCTGGTGCCGGTATGTTTTTTGTAAAAAATAAAGACGGCAGTTTACGTCCCATAGTTGACTACCGACAGCTTAATAAGGTGACAGTAAAAAATCGCTACCCCTTACCTCTTATCCCAGAATTAATAGAGAGATTGGAAGGGGCTAAATTTTTTACAAAATTAGATCTAAGGGGAGCGTACAATCTCATCCGAGTAAGAAGTGGTGACGAGTGGCTGACGGCTTTTCGTACTCGCTACGGCCTGTACGAATATACCTTTACATCTACTACAGAAAAGAAGTAACGGTCTCTACTATTTTCAGGACAAATTGTACATTCCACCCACTCTACGTCAGATGGTTCTTGAATCCTCACATGACTCTTTACTCGCAGGTCACCCTGGTGTTAGGAAAACCCAAGAACTTATAGGGAGGAATTACTGGTGGCCGGCTATGTCGCGAGATGTGAGGACCCATATACTCTCCTGTAGAAAATGTACCATATCAAAGAGGTCAAAACATTCTCCTTATGGTTTATTAATTCCTCTTCCTACACCCAGTAGGCCTTGGCTAGATATCGCCGTCGATTTTATCGTTGACTTACCTAAATCAATGAATAACACAACCATCCTGGTTATTGTTGACCTATTTAGCAAAATGTGTCATTTCGTTCCATATCACAAACTTCCTACAGCATCTGAAACCATCCAACTTCTCATCTCTAACGTCTTTAAATATCACGGAATACCTGATAGCATCACCAGTGACAGAGGAACTCAATTTTCTAGTAAATTGTGGTCTGAGTTTTGTAAAACCTTTGGAATAAATAAAAGATTAAGCACCGCATATCATCCCCAGTCAAATGGCCAAACAGAAAGATCAAACCAGTGGCTAGAACAATTCCTCAGAACATATTGCTCATCTCAACCTCAAAATTGGTCCACTCATCTATCCTACGCTGAGTTCTGTTTTAACAATACCATTCACTCCACTACAAAAGAAACCCCCTTTTTCGTGAATTATGGGTTCCATCCAAGGTTTCAAATTCTACCTAATCTTCAGACTCCCTCATTGTCTGTTTCAGAACTAGCTGATATGATTTCTTCTAATTTCACTACCATAAAGGCCAGTATCGATGAGGCCAAAAGAACTCAAAAGTATTATTATGATAGGAAAAGGACTCCGTCACCGGTCTATTCTGTAGGTGACTTGGTGTGGTTATCCACTAAGAACCTCAACATGAACACCCCTTCTAAAAAACTCTCGCCTCTGTTCATAGGGCCTTATCCTATATCTCACATCGTTAACCGGAATGCTGTTCGTCTCCAACTTCCAGATTCCTTCAAGATTCATTCTACCTTCCACGTTTCGCTGATAAAACCCTACAGAGCACTCAGGGATTCTCTTCCTTCTTCCTTGGCTGTTCCGTTGGTAGTGGATCCAAACACCGAATATGAAGTACACTCCATCCAGGATTCTAGACTTTCTCGTGGAATCCTCCAATATTTGGTCCGTTGGAAGGGCTATTCTCCGGAGGATGACTCCTGGGAGCCTGCCTGCAACATATCTGCTCCCAGACTTGTTGCCTTATTCCATCGGAGGAACCCAGATCGCCCTCGACCTTGAGCCCCGGGGTTGCTCCTTGAAGGGGGGGTCCTGTCAGGATCCTCCTAGCTGACAGCCTAATTTTCTTTGACATTATACTGTTTCTTTAAATTTCAATTATCTTTTCCAGCCAGCCTATAAATCTCCCAGTATCCTTTACTTCATTGCTTGGTATTGGATTTTTCCTCATCTAGCTACTGAACAACACGCAGTTGTTTACTAACCTTAAGCTATTTTGATCTTTTGTCTATTTTGGTTGCTGTCAAGTTCAAGTTCATTTTCCTCACTTGCCTGCATACCTCAACCAGGCTCCGCTATTAGCACTAAGCGTAGCAACTCTCCTACGTTGTTTTTCCGGATCTCCTTCTCAGCCAGCAGTACTAGGATTCCTCCGCGGTGACGTCACACGCCAACTTCACGGTACTCACCAGCTCCTCACTGCTTCTACCGCTCCGGATTTTTACACACAGGTCAGTCACTTGCTTTCCTGACTACCGAAGCAAACTTTGTAGTATACTCTAGCCTCACTGTTTTGATAAATTATCGCTGTACCACCAACGACTTGTGTATATAAACTAGTGACATTCCATTCTCTCTAGTCTGCCTTATGAAAAGTTGTTACTCGCAATACCGGTTTATAATTCATTTACTGCCATTATATTTTTTCCTTATTTTTTTTCTTGCATATTAAGTTTCTCATATTGGTTGGCGGAATAGTTCCCTGCTGCACATCTTTCACACTGTGATACAAGATGCAGGAATAGAGTTCTATTTTCCAGTATTCCAATTACAATAAAGGCTATTTGTTAATGGGGTTTGCAAATCACCTCTTAGGTGATTTATTTGCTCATCCCACACATCCTAGCTACAAACCTTAAACTATAAAAATCTCAGCAGCTGAGATTCATATTATTTTTAACACTTATTTCTTTAGTGTTCTAGTTCGCCTGACAACATCCTGTAAATCTATTGTAGACATATAATGCCCTTGCTAAACAAAAGGCAGGATAGCCCTACAGTAACCATCTTGAATGTTGGTATCCTAACATAACGATTCAATAATAATAGATCCGGAACTGGTCTGAAGGAATTGACCTTCTTTGGTACAATGAAGAGATAAAATAAAACCCCAGCCCCTGTTCCAGAACTGGAACTGGCATAAATACTCCAGCCAACTCTAGATCTGAAACACATTTCAGAAATGCTGAGCCTTTGCTGTGTTAACTGGGACACGGGAAAGAAAAGAATCTCTTAGCAGGAGGCCTTAACTGAAGCCAATTCTGTACCTTTCTGAAACAATGTTTCTGAAACCAGAGATTAAGAACGGAATTGATCCAAATTTCTTTGAAGAAAACGTAATCTGCCCCATACCAGCTGAGCTGGAATAAGGGCCGCACCTTCATAGGTACTTAGGAGCTGGCTATAGGTTTCTATAAGGCTTGGATATATTCCAAACTGGAAATAGTTTCCAAACTGATACCGCTCCTGAGGATGAAGGATCAGGCTTTTGTTCCTTGTTGTGAGGAAAGGAACGAAAATGATTATTTACCCTGGAAAGAAAGGGAAAGCAAAGTTGACTTAGAAGACATGTCAGCATTCCAAGTTTAATCCATAAAGCTTTTCTAGCTAAAATAGCTAGAGACATATACCTGACATCAACTCTAATGATATCAAAAGATGGTATCACCAATAAAATTATTAGCATGTTATAGAATAATAATAATGCTATAAAATTATGATCTGTTACTTGTTGCGCTAAAGCTTCTAACCAAAAAGTCGAAGCTGCAGCAACATCCGCTAAAAATATAGCAGGTCTAAGAAGATTACCTGAACATAAGTAAGCTTTTCTTAGAAAGGATTCAATTTTCCTATCTAAAGGATCCTTAAATGAAGTACTATCTGCCGTAGGAATAGTAGTACATTTAGCAGGAGTAGAGACAGCCCCATAACCTTAGGGATTTTGTCCCAAAAAACTCTAATCTGTCAGATGGCACAGGATATAATTTGCTTAAACGTCTAGAAGGAGTAAATAAATTACCCAAATTATTCCATTCCCTGGAAATTACTTCAGAAATAGCATCAGGGAGATAAAACACTTCTGGAATAACTACAGGAGATTTAAAAACCTTATTTAAACGTTTACATTTAGTATCAAGAGGACCAGAATCCTCTATTTCTAATGCAAATAACACTTCTTTAAGTAAAGAACGAATAAATTCCATCTTGAACAAATACAAAGATTTATCAGCATCAACCTCTGAGACAGAAACCTCTGAACCAGAAGAACCATTATCAGTATCAGAATGATGATGTTCATTTAAAAATTCATCTGAAAAAAGAGAAGTTTTAAAAGACTTTTATGTATACTAGAAGGAGAAATAACAGACATAGCCTTCTTAATGGATTTAAAAAATAAAATCTCTTATGTTATCAGGAACACTCTGAAAATTAGATGTTGATGGAACCGCAACAGGTAATGTAACAGTACTAAAGGAAATTTTATCTGCATTAATAAGTTTGACATGACATGCAATACAAATAACAGCTGGAGAAACAGATACCAAAAGTTTATAGCAGATACACTTAGCTTGGTAGCTCCAGCACTGTGCAGTGATTTTCCTGAAGTATCTTCTGACTCAGTTGCAACGTGGAACATCTTGCAATATGTAAAAGAAAAAAACAACATATAAAGCAAAATTGATCAAATTCCTTAAATGACAGTTTCAGGAATGGGAAAAAAATGCCAGTGAACAAGCTTCTAGCAACCAGAAGCAATAAATAATGAGACTTAAATAATGTGGAGACAAAAATGACGCCCATATTTTTTAGCGCCAAAAAAGACGCCCACATTATTTGGCGCCTAAATGCTTTGGGCGCCAAAAATGACGCCACATCCGGAACGCCGACATTTTTGACGCAAAAAAACGTCAAAAAATGACGCAACTTCCGGCGACACGTATGACGCCGGAAACAGAAAAAAAATTTTTGCGCCAAAAAAGTCTGCGCCAAGAATGACGCAATAAAATGAAGCATTTTCTGCCCCCGCGAGCCTAACAGCCCACAGGGAAAAAGTCAAATTTTTTAAGGTAAGAAAAAATGATTGAAACAAATGCATTTATCCCAAATATGAAACTGACTGTCTGAAAAATAAGGAATGTTGAACATTCTGAGTCAAGGCAAATAAATGTTTGAATACATATATTTAGAACTTTATAAATAAAGTGCCCAACCATAGCTTAGAGTGTCACAGAAAATAAGATTTACTTACCCCAGGACACTCATCTACATGTTTGTAGAAAGCCAAACCAGTACTGAAACGAGAATCAGCAGAGGTAATGGTATATATAAGAGTATATCGTCGATCTGAAAAGGGAGGTAAGAGATGAATCTCTACGACCGATAACAGAGAACCTATGAAATAGACCCCGTAGAAGGAGATCACTGCATTCAAATAGGCAATACTCTCCTCACATCCCTCTGACATTCACTGCACGCTGAGAGGAAAACCGGGCTCCAACTTGCTGCGGAGCGCATATCAACGTAGAATCTAGCACAAACTTACTTCACCACCTCCATCGGAGGCAAAGTTTGTAAAACTGAATTGTGGGTGTGGTGAGGGGTGTATTTATAGGCATTTTAAGGTTTGGGAAACTTTGCCCCTCCTGGTAGGAATGTATATCCCATACGTCACTAGCTCATGGACTCTTGCTAATTACATGAAAGAAAATTATATTGTAGCTATTTTAGGATTTATATTTATTTTGCAGGCAACTTTGTATTTATTTTAACTAGGTACAATAGCTATTAAATAGTTAAGAACTATTTAATAGCTACCTAGTTAAAATAAGTACAAAATTACCTGTAAAATAAATCCTAACCTAAGTTACAAATACACCTAACACTACACAATAATTAAATTAATAAATAAATTAGCTACAATTACATACGATTAAATAAACTAAACTAAATTACAAAAAACCCCCACTAAATTACAAAAAATAAAAAAAGATCACAAGAATATTAGGCTAATTACACCTACTCTAAGCCCCCTAATAAAATAAAAAAGCCCCCCAAAATAATAAAAGTCCCTACCCTATTCTAAATTAAAAAGTAATCAGCTCTTTTACCAGCCATTAAAAGGGCTTTTTGCAGGGCATGCCCCAAAGTAATCAGCTCTTTTGCCTGTAAAAAAAAAATACAACCCCCCCCCAACATTAAAACCCACCACCCACATACCCCTACTCTAACCCAAACCCCCTTTAAATAAATCTAACACTACCCCCCTGAAGATCTCCCTACCTTGAGTCGTGTTCACCCAGCCGGGCCGAAGTCTTCATCTGATGGGGCAGAAGAGGACATCCAGACCGGCAGAAGTCTTCATCCTATCCGGGCAGAAGAGGACATCCGGACTGGCAGACATCTTCATCCAAGCGGCATCTTCTATCTTCATCCATCCGACGAGGAGCGGCTCCATCTTCAAGACCTCCGGCGTGGAACATCCTTCTTCCCCAACGACTACCCAACGAATGAAGGTTCCTTTAAGTGACGTCATCCAAGATGGCGTCCCTCGAATTCCGATTGGCTGATAGGATTCTATCAGCCAATCGGAATTAAGGTAGGAAAAATCTGATTGGCTGATTGAATCAGCCAATCAGATTCAAGTTCAATCCGATTGGCTGATCCAATCAGCCAATCAGATTGAGCTTGCATTCTATTGGCTGATCGGAACAGCCAATAGAATGTGAGCTCAATCTGATTGTTAGGTTTTACAGGCAAAAGAGCTGATTACTTTGGGGCATGCCCCGCAAAAAGCCCTTTTAAGGGCTGGTAAAAGAGCTGATTACTTTTTAATTTAGAATAGGGTAGGGACCTTTATTATTTTGGGGGGCTTTTTTTAATTTTATTAGGGGGCTTAGAGTAGGTGTAATTAGCCTAATATAATATTAGGCTAATTACACCTACTCTAAGCCCCCTAATAAAATTAAAAAAAGCCCCCCAAAATGATAAAGGTCCCTACCCTATTCTAAATTAAATACACTAAACTAAATTACAAACAAAACAAAAAAACACTAAATTACAAAAAAATAAAAAAGATTACAAGAATATTAGTAATATTCTTGTAATCTTTTTTATTTTTTTGTAATTTAGTGTTTGTTTTTTTTTGTAATTTAGTTTAGTTTATTTAATTGTATGTAATTGTAGCTAATTTATTTAATTAATTTATTGATAGTGTAGTGTTAGATTTAATTGTAACCTAGGTTAGGATTTATTTTACAGGTAATTTTGTAATTATTTTAACTAGGTAGCTATTAAATAGTTCTTAACTCTTTAATAGCTATTGTACCTAGTTAAAATAAATACAAAGTTGCCTGTAAAATAAATATAAATCCTAAAATAGCTACAATATAATTATTCGTTATTTTGTAGCTATATTAGGGTTTATTTTACAGGTAAGTATTTAGTTTTAAATAGGAATACTTTAGTTAATAAGATTTAATTTATTTTGTTAGATTAAAATTATATTTAATTTAGGGGGGTGTTAGGGTTAGACTTAGCTTTAGGGGTTAATACATTTATTATAGTAGCGGCGAGGTCCGGTCGGCAGATTAGGGGTTAATACTTGAAGTTAGGTGGTGGTGACGTTGGGGGGGGCAGATTAGGGGTTAATACTATTTATTATAGGGTTTGCGAGGCGGGAGTGCGGCGATTTAGGGGTTAATACATTTATTATAGTGGTGGTGAGGTCCGGTCGGCAGATTAGGGGTTAATACTTGAAGTTAGGTGGTGGCGAATTTGGGGGGGGGGCAGATTAGGGGTTAATACTATTTATTATAGGGTTTGCAAGGCAGGTGTGTGGCGGTTTAGGGGTTAATACATTTATTATAGTGGAAGCGAGGTCCGGTCGGCAGATTAGGGGTTAATACTTGAAGTTAGGTGGCGGCGACGTTGGGGGGGCAGATTAGGGTTAATACTATTTATTATAGGGTTTGGGAGGCGGGAGTGCGGCGGTTTAGGGGTTAATACATTTATTATAATGGAGGCGAGGTCCGGTCGGCAGATTAGGGGTTAATAAGTGTAGGTAAGGTAGCGGCGACTTTGGGGGGACAGATTAGGGGTTAATAAATATAATATAGGGGTCAGCAGTGTAAGGGGCAGCAGATTAGGGGTACATAGGGATAATGTAGGTTGCGGCGATGTGCGGTCGGCAGATTAGGGGTTAAAAATATTTATTATAGTGTCGGCGATGTAGGGGGACCTCGTTTTAGGGGTACATAGGTAGTTTATGGGTGTTAGTGTACTTTAGAGCACAGTAGTTAAGAGCTTTATAAACCGGCATTAGCCCATAAAGCTCTTAACTACTGACTTTTTTTGGCATTAGGAGTCTTGTCGGTAGAGGGTCTACCGCTCACTTCAGCCAAGACTCTACATACCAGCGTTAGGAAGATCCCATTGAAAAGATAGGATACGCAATTGGCGTAAGGGGATCTGCGGTATGGAAAAGTCGCGGCTTGAAAGTGAGCATTAGACCCTTTCCTGCCTGACTCTAAATACCAGCGGGCGGCCAAAAGCAGCGTTAAGACCCCTTAACACTGCTTTTGACGGCTAACTCAGAACTCTAAATCTAGGTGTATGTCACTAAACTGCACCACCTCACATAAATGCCCCCACTGCTATAAATCTCATTCTCACCTACTCTTACTTTCCATCTTGCTGCTATTAGCATCAGGCGACATCTCTCCAAATCCTGGGCCCACCCTCATTCCCACCATTACCCAATCACACACTCCTTATAGTAACTTTAATAACAGCAACACACATAACCTCTTTTCCATCCAATGCATCCCATACGCACACACTCCTTTCACTTGCGCACTATGGAACTCTCGCTCTGTCTACAACAAACTTACAACCATTCATGGCCTGTTTATTTCAAACGCGTTCACCCTTTTAGCAGTTACTGAAACCTGGCTATATTCTTCCGACACTGTTTCCCCTGCTGCTCTCCCACATAGTGGTCTTCACTTTAGCCATACCCCTAGGCCAGGTGAGAAACGCGGCTGTGGTGTTGGGATCCTGCTCTCCCCCTCCTGCACTTATCAGTACCTACCTCCAATCCCATCTCTCTCCTCCTCTTTTGAAGTCCACTGTATTCGCCTGTTCTCCCCCCTCTCCCTCAAAGTGGCAGTCATCTATCGCCCTTCTGGACCGACCTCCCAATTCCTTGACAACTTTGCCGCCTAGCTTCCTCACTTTCTCTCTACAAATATACCAACCCTAATTCTTGGGGACTTCAACATTCCCATTGACAACCCGTCTTCCTTTGCTGCCTCTAAACTTTTTTCACTCACATCCTCCTTCGGTCTCTCACAATCCACCCTATTCCCTACTCACCGTGATGGACACTCCATTGACCTGGTATTTTCCTACCTCTGTTCCATATCTGACCTCACCTGTCACCCTTTTCCCATTTCAGACCATCACCTGGTCACCTATAATATAAATGCAACTTCTAAACCCACTTCTCCATCCCGCCCCCGCACCTGTAGAAATATTCATGCTGTGGATCCTCTCCAATTTTCAAAAATCATTCAAGATCTCCTCCCTCACACTTCCACTATAATCTGCCCTGCTCTCGCTACAGCCCACTATAACTAAACTCTCTCCTCTGCACTAGACACACTTGCTTCTCCCCAACTGCGCAAAACATCACGCCGTCAGTTACAGCCCTGGCACTCTCAGCAAACACGCCATTTGCAAAAATGCTCCCATACTGCTGAGCGTGTCTGGGGGAAAACTTACTCTGAACCTGATTTCATACACTATAAGTTTATTCTTCGTTCATACACTTCTGCCCTTCACTTAGCCAAGCAAACCTACTTCTCTTCTCTCATATCTACTCTTTCCTCAAACCCTAAACAATTCTTCTCCACCTTTAACTCTCTCCTCTTCCCACCTGCTCCACCCCCCACCCCCCGTTTGTCTTTAGTGCTCAAGACCTGGCAGACTACTTTTAAAACAAAACACGTACTATCCGGAGCAACATCCCAACACCAACCTGCAATATTCCATCAACAGGCCCAGTTACCCCCTCTGCCACGCTCTGCATCTTCCATCCAGCCACTGAGAATTAAGTTTCTTCCTTACTATCTTCCTCATGCCTCACTACCTACCCGCTCGACCTTTTCCCTTCCCATCTAATACCCTCCATATCTTCTACCCTCACTCCTGCTCTTACCCACATCTTCAACCTATCTCTCTCTACTGGCTCATTCCCATCTTCTTTCAAACATCCAAAAGTTACTCCCATACTCAAAAAACCCTCCCTCGACCCTAATTCTCCTGAAAGCTACCGCCCCATATCACTGCTTCCACTAACATCAAAACTCCTTGAAAAACTAGTTTACAATCACCTAACCCACTTCCTGTCCACCAACTCCTTGCTTGACCCCCTGCAATCTGGATTCCGCCCCAAACACTCAACTGAGACTGCCCTTATCAAGGTTACTAATGATCTTCTCTCTGCTAAAAATAATGGCTACTACTCTATACTCATCTTACTTGACCTCTCAGCTGCCTTCGACACAGTTGACCACCCCCTCCTCCTACAGACCCTTAGCTCTTTTGGCCTCTGTGACACTGCTCTTTCCTGGATTCACTCCTATCTTTCTCACAGGTCTCTTTCTGTGTCATTCGCCAGTGACTCCTCCTCTCCAATGCCTCTGTCTGTTGGAGTACCTCAAGGATCTGTTCTGGGTCCTCTACTCTTCTCCATTTATACTTCTTCGCTGGGTAAACTTATTAACAGTTTTGGCTTCAAATATCACCTTTATGCTGATGACACCCAGATCTACCTCTCCACCCCTGCTCTCTCTCCCTCAGTCCTTTCTCATGTCAGCGACTGCTTATCTGGTATTTCTTCCTGGATGCCTTCGACCACCTAAATATTAACATGGCCAAGACTGAGTGTGACGGACGTCCCCGCTACCCTGACTGGGTAGCGCCATTGACTGGGTCCTTCCTCTGCCTGGAACAAGTGGCTATGTAGCCCAGGAAAGTGATTTCTATGTAGCCCAGGAAAGTGATTTTAGCTGGAGCTCACCCAAATAACTAGACAGACTAGCCTTCAGGTGAACAAGAACTGATTTTATTGAGAACACACGCTCCTTTTATACACAAATCTCATCTTGATAACACAAAGGACAATCCCACAATTTTCCCGCCATTGCCGCCCCTCCAGACAGCCCAGCACCTCCATAGGAGTCACAGTCTCACATAATCCCAATACTTAGGCATGGCGGTTTCAGGTGATCCTGGTGGAGCTCTCGGTCCCCAGATGCCACAGTCAAAAAATCAGCATGATTCGTTACTGGGGACCGGAGTTACAGTCCGTTGAAGTTATGGGGTTAGGGGTGTCCAAAACCCCCAGTTCCCAAAGGAGCTCCCCCCTGATATTTCCCACAGCTCTTGTCCTCCCTATGGGCTACCAATCCCCAAAAGAACAGAGCTCTGGGGCAAAGGGCTGCTGGAGCGACCAGGGGTAAAGTTAGCGGGTGTCCTGGTGTCCTGTGGCCGACCGGGAGTTCCAGGAGTCCGGCCAGCCTGAGAGGAGTTAGGCGGGTGTCCGTTGTGAGGCGGCCGACTGGGAGTTCCAGAAGCCCGCCAGCCTAGGAGGGTTTTCCTGGTCATACACCAAACAAAAGTTTCCAGAGATTGTGGTTGCTCTGAGGAGCCCAAAACCACAGAAAAACAGCTGGGGTGAAGTCTATAGGGGGGGGGGGGCAAGGGTTCAGCCCCTGCAGCCCAGTATCCGTGACAACTCCCCCCCTCCAGTTCGGCAGACCCGGCTAGATCTACACACGGGTCAGCCTGGGGGTGTCCGAGGAGTTTATGTCCGCAGGGAAAGTCCGCCGGGAAAGTCCGTCAGCATTCCCATTGCTCTTTCCCGGTCGGTACTGGATGTCAAAGTTAAATGGCTGCAGGGCTAAGCTCCACCTCAACAGTCTCCCGTTGTCCCTGGAAACATGGTTGAGCCATACTAGGGGGTTGTGGTCAGTAAGGACGGTGAAGGGTCTCCCATATAGGTAGGGCTGCAACTTCTTTAAAGCCCATACCAGCGCCAGACACTCCTTCTCAACCGCCGCGTAGCCTACGTCTCGGGGTAGCAGTTTGTGACTGATGCAGTCAATGGGGTGATCCTGTCCTTTATCATCAGCCTGGCTTAGTATGGCCCCCAAACCAAACATGGAGGCATCTGTGTGGACAGAAAAACGTTTGGCTGGGTTAGGAGCGGCCAGTACTGGGGCAGAGATTAAGGCAGACTTAAGAC
This sequence comes from Bombina bombina, assembly GCF_027579735.1. Taxonomy (NCBI): domain Eukaryota; kingdom Metazoa; phylum Chordata; class Amphibia; order Anura; family Bombinatoridae; genus Bombina; species Bombina bombina. The sequence continues at coordinate 83,862 of NW_026512612.1, read as the reverse complement.
TCTGGAAGGCTTTTTCACACTCGGGGGACTACAGGACCAGTCGGGGAAGTCGTTTACGGGTGTCAGGACCGCTCTCCTAATCCTTCAGTCAGTATTAACCTCATACTGTCCCTTTAAGGATTTTACTTACTTTTACTGCTCCTCCCTATATATTCAGCACCTGGGCCCCTGTCTCATTGCTTAGTATTGAACATTTCGTTGTTTGAATAACTGAAAGCCACATCAGTGTGAACGCTGTTCACTCCTTGTTGCTAAAGGATATTTTCCACTAAAGCCATTACCTTCCTGTGAACGCTGTTCACCTACACTTCGTACAAAGATTATCTTGCTTATTTGTTCCTCTCCTACAGCATAACCTGCTCCTCTATTCCCGGATTACCGTTTAGCCTGTCAAGTTGTTCTAGGATGCCAGACTCTCAGCTGATCTCTACTACACCCACTCTCTCCAGATTGTGGTGACGTCACATGCCAGCTTCTGTAGTCCTCTGCATCTCTGACTACCGCTCACACCGCTTAACTGCTCTGGATTCAGGAAGGGTTTCTGCTACAAAACCTCCTACTCGATAAGCTTGCCAAAACACCTCACTAACTCTGCACCAAGCAGTTTGATTCTGTCAGGCTCAATTCGATATCTAGAAGATATGGTTGTGAGCTAGTAAATCATTTTGGCCCTCAGCTGCTGAGACATAAGTAGAAGCAGATGTGTAGCAAAAAGATACTGGGATACCACATTAATTACTATAGTAGCAAATGTAGCACCCTTGTATCACCAGGCTGTAATTGTTGTAAAGGAGAGTATAAGTGAGTTAACCCTATTGCTGCCACATGTGCAAAGTTAAAGCACGGATAAGATTGCAGCAGGGTTATTCACTTATGATCCTAGTAAACAGTGAGTATCAGAATGTGGGGTACATAAATGTGGTTGCAGCTTTACAAGTATAGAGACACTGGATGTGAGCCCAGAAACAGGTCTAACAGCAGGCTATCAGTTTAACCTTCTAAGAAAGAAAACGTAAATACTAACAATGTATCTTTCATATAGTTAAGTAAACAGTACGTGTGAGACTTAGGAGCCAGAAGAGGTCTTATGCAGTAACACTGAGTGCACAGTATCTTATGGGAGGCAAGTTGCGTGTAACGTAAAAACAAGATTCTGACAGAATCAAACTGCTTGGTGCAGAGTTAGAGAGGTGTTTTGGCAAGCTTACCGAGTAGGAGGTTTTGTAGCAGAAACCCTTCCTGAATCCGGAGCAGTTAAGCGGTGTGAGCGGTATTCAGAGATGCAGAGGACTACAGAAGCTGGCGTGTGACGTCACCGCAATCCGGAGAGAGTGGGGCGTAGTAGAGATCAGCTGAGAGTCTGGCGTCCTAGAATAACTTGACAGGCTAAACGGTAATCTGGGAATAGAGGAGCAGGTTATGCTGTAGGAGAGGAACAAATAAGCAAGATAATCTTTGTACGAAGTGTAGGTGAACAGCGTTCACAGAAGGTAATGGCTTAAGTGGAAAATATCCTTTAGCAACAAGGAGTGAACAGAGTTCACACTGATGTGGCTTGAAGTTATTCAAACAACGAAATGTTCAATACTAAGCAATGAGACAGGGACCCAGGTGCTGAATATATAGGGAGGAGCAGTAAAAGTAAGTAAAATCCTTAAAGGGACAGTATGAGGTTAATACTTACTGAATGATTAGGAGAGCGGTCCTGACAACGGGTCAGGTCAGTCAGGGGTTTGGCGAGGGTGCTATAATTAGGGACGAACCTTGGGTAGTAGCCTGCAGTACCCAGAAATGCAAGGACTTGGGTTTTGGTCCTGGGGGTGGGCCAGTTAGCCACTGCCTCGACTTTGGCCGGCTTGGGTTGCTGCTTACCGCATCTGACTCGGTGGCCTAAGTACTGAACTTCTGAGTGCCCAATGGTACACTTATCTGGCTTCAAGGTTAAAAGACGATCTAAGACGACGCCTAGGTGGACCAGATGGTCCTCCCAGGTCTCGCTATAGATGGCGATGTCATCCAGGTATGCACAGGCATAGTCCTGGAGGCCATCCAACAGGTGGTCTACCATTCTTTGGAAAGTGGCTGGGGCGTTCTTCATTCCAAACGGCATGACCTTAAACTGGTATAAGCCAAAGGGAGTGATGAAGGCAGACTTGGGGACAGACTCAGGGCCAAGGGGGATTTGCCAATAACCCTTGCATAGGTCGAGGGTGGTCAGGAAGTGGCCCCGGGCGATTCAATCTAACAGGTCATCTACTCGAGGCATGGGATAGGCATCAGTGGTGGTTCTGTCATTTAGTCTATGGTAGTCAAGGCAGAAAGGGGTAGTTCCGTCCTTCTTGGGTACTAACACTACCGGGGAGGCCCAGGGACTGTTGGGCGGTTCAATGACACCGAGGTCCAACATTCCCCGGAGCTCCCAGTGCATACTGTCCCTGACGGCCTCTGGGACCCTGTAGGCAGCCTGTTGCAGGGGTGTCTGTCCCGGGGTCTCCACCCGGTGGATGGCTGTGTTGGTAAACCCAGGGACAGTAGAGAACATGTCACTTCTTTGTTCCAAGAGTTGCCGGACCTGCCTTTTCTGTCCGGGCTCTAACCTATCGTCTAGGGATATGTCATCCACCCCCTGGGGGGTGTCAGTAGGTCCGGGAAGCTCTGGCATTGGAAGACTTTCAGAGTCTTCCACTGCCGGCGCACAGATAGTGGCCACATCTCTAGGTCTCTCTATGTATGCCTTTAATATGTTCACATTTAAGGTCCAACAGATCCTTTCATCTGAACACTTCGCTACCAGGTATGTGGTGTTGTTCAGTTGTTCCACAACCCGGTAAGGTCCTTGCCAAGAGGCCTGTAGCTTGTCGGTTTTGACAGGCTTCAGAGCGAGGACCTTCTGTCCCACAATCAGGGTTTGGGTACGGGCATTGCGATCGTACCATCGCTTCTGCCTGTGCTGAGAGGCTTGAAGGTTCTCGCGTACCTGGGCAGCCAGGTCCTTCAGCTGGTCTCTCAGAGCTGGAGTACGTACTCCACAACAGAGTGCTGTTCCCCCCCGGTGGCTCCCTCCCAGTGGGCTCGTACCAAATCTAGTGGGCCCCTAACCTTTCGACCATATAGAAGTTCAAAGGGGGAAAAAAACGGTGGTTTCCTGAGGCACCTCTCGATATGCAAAGAGGAGGTGCGGCAGGAATCTCTCCCAGTCCTTGTGAGTGGCCAAGAATGTCCAAAGCAGTTGCTTTAGGGTCCCGTTAAACCTCTCACACAGCCTATTTGTCTGGGGATGGTAAGGGGCGCTGTACAGGGGTTTAATCCTGCACAACTCCCAGAGATGTTGAGTGATTTCCACAGTGAACTGTGTTCCCTGATCGGAAACCACTTCCCGAGGGAGCCTACCCTGGTGAATATCTGGAGCATCGCATCTGCTATGGTCTCCGCCGTGATATTGGCCAAGGGGATTGCCTCAGGGTATCGGGTGGCATAGTCCACCACTGTAAGGATATATTTCTTCCCTGATGGGCTGGGCCGAGCTAATGGCCCCACAATGTCTACTGCCACTCGGCTAAAGGGTTCCTCAATAATGGGCAGGGGATGGAGGGGAGCTTTCGTATGGTCACCTGTCTTTCCTACCTTCTGGCAAACCTCACAGGATTTACAGCATTTCTTAATATCGGCTGTAATGCCTGGCCAGAAGAAGGTTTGAGTCAAGCAGTGGTGCGTCCTTTGCTTTCCTAAGTGGCCGGATAAGGGGATGTCATGCCCTATCTTCAGTAGGTTGGACCGAAACTTCTTCGGTACGACCAGCTGGCGTTTGGGCACCGGTCCTTTTCTCCTCTTGGAGATCCAGTACAGGACCTCTCCCTCCCACTGGAATCATTCATCTCTGGGGCCCTGGGGGTCAGCACCTACTCTGTCTCGGTAAGGGGCTAGGGTCGGGTCGCTCAAAGTTTCTTTGGTGAAGTCAGAGGGGGTCGCCCAGGAGGGGGTGTCAGTAAGTTTGGGGTTAGTGGGGACAGGTAGTCGGGTAAAGGTAGGTGTCAGGGTGGTAGGTCTTACCTGGGTCCCCAGAGTTGGTGAGGTGGCGGGGCATCTGGCCTGCTGGCAGGTAGTCACTGGGCAGGTATCCAGAGAGGCATCCCCCACATAGGCGGACACAAGGTGGCCGAGGTCGTTTCGCAAAATGACCTCAGCAGGGATGTGGTGCATAACCCCTACTTCTACATTGCGGGAGTCGGTTTTCCAGTTCAAATTGACCCAGGCTGTAGGAAACCTGAGGACCTCACCTCCGGCTACCCCCACAGCAAGGGTGCACCCAGTGCAGCCAGAGGGGGGAACGAGGTGAGGTTGGATCAAAGAAACCCCCCATATCTCTCATTCCTTGAGCTGCCTGCCTGTTGACCCAGACAACTTGCCAGTGTTGTTGTCGGTTGTCTTGGTCCATTGAGCCGACATGGTGCAAGACACCCACTTCTTCTCCTGTCCACTCAGCATAGGGGCCGGTGCTCGCTGTATGGGCACAATGGGCAGCGGCCTGATAGGTGCGGGCTTGAGGAGACCCCCACAAGGTTTAGGCAGGGTTCCTTGGCGGCTGGGCTGGGGGGTTTCGTTGTCTGGTGGGGCAGTCCCGTATAACATGTCCGGGGTGTCCACACCCATAACACCCCCGGTGATGGCTGCTCCCGGGCCGGGTAAACAGGGGGCAGCCAGGTCTGTGGCTGCCGAAAGAATGTTGGGGTTTGAGCTGGGGCTTGAGCAGAGCGGGTTGCTGGCCGGGGGTCTGTGGCCCCCTGGCGCCGGGCATCCATATACTGATCAGCCAGGGCAGCGGCTTGGTCAGCTGTTCTGGGTCCCTTGTTTTTCCTCCAGTCCCTTATCTCTGCTGGGGTGCGGTTGTAGAACTGCTCCAGGAGGATGAGTTGAACAGCTTCGTCTAGGGTGGTGATGTGGCACCCAGTAACCCAGGAGTTCAACGATCTAGCTAAGCGGTGGGCAAACTCGGTATACAGCTGCTCCTGTTGACTTTGTAGTCCCCTGAAGTTTAGCCGGTGAGCCTCTGGGGTAAGTCCATACTGAGCAAGGATGCGCTCCTTCACCCGGTCATAGTTGCCTTGATCTTCAGAGGGGATAGTGTGGAAAGCCTCCAAGGCCCTACCGGATAGTTTCCCAATTAAGATAGTAACCCTATAGGCATTAGTGACCCCATGCATCCGGCACTGGGTCTCGAACAGCTGTAGGTAGCGGTCGATATCCTCACTCCCATCATCCTGGAAGGTTCAGAAAGCCCCGTGAGGTAGTTTCTTGGGCCGGGAAGGGGGGTTCAGGGGATCCGGCACGACCCCCCCTATAGACTTCTGAAGCTCCAACATGTGTATCTTGTTGGCGTCAGTCACTATCCGAGTAATGATCTCCTCAGGGGGGGTTAGGTCCATAGAGAGCCAGTTGCCACTGTACCTGCCGCTGTTTGTCGGATGTTGTAGTCCCTGGAGTGGAGGCTGTACTGGGCTGTCCTCCGCTTTGGTAGCTGTCCGACCCACCAGCCTGTTCGCTAGCCCGATTGTCCTCCATCAGTTCGGCTACAAGCACTGCATTTGTCTTGTTGCCAGCGACTTTCCCTCTAGTCTGCAGCAATGTTCTCAATTCTTCCTTCCGGAGCCCCTGGTACTGCTCCATCCAGGAAGATCTTCAGTTGGTGGTTTGGACGTTCCAGGTAGACGGAAGCATCCCACCACTTCCAACCAATGTGACGGACTTCCCCGCTACCCCGACTGGGTAGCGCCGTCGACTGGGTCCTTCCTCTGCCTGGAACAAGTGGCTATGTAGCCCAGGAAAGTGATTTCTATGTAGCCCAGGAAAGTGATTTTAGCTGGAGCTCACCCAAATAACTAGACAGACTAGCCTTCAGGTGAACAAGAACTGATTTTATTGAGAACAGACACTCCTTTTATACACACATCTCATCTTGATAACAGAAAGGACAATCCCACAATTTTCCCGCCATTCCTACCCCTTCAGACAGCCTGGCACCTCCATAGGAGCCAAAGTCTCACATAATCCCAATACTTAGGGGTGGCGGTTTCGGGTGATCCCAGTGGAGCTTTTAAAGCTTTCAGTCCCCAGATGCCACAGTTAAAAAATCAGCATGATTCGTTACTGGGGACCGGAGTTACAGTCCGTTGAAGTTATGGGGTTAGGGGTGTCCAAAACCCCCAGTTCCCAAAGGAGCTTTCCCCTGATAATTGCCACAGTTCTTGTCCTCCCTAGGGGCTATAAAATCCCCAAAAGAGTGGAGCTCTGGGGCAAAGGGCTGCTGGAGCGACCAGGGGTAAAGTTAGCGGGTGTCCTGGTGTCCTGTGGCCGACCGGGAGTTCCAGAAGCCCGGCCAGCCTAGGAGGGTTTTCCTGGTCATACACCAAACAAAAGCTTCCAGAGATTGTGGTTTCTCTGAGGAGCCCAAAACCACTGTAAAACAGCTGGGGTGAAGTCTATAGGGGGGGCAAGGGTTCAGCCCCTGCAGCCCAGTATCCGTGACACTGAGCTCCTGCTTATCCCCCCTCAAGCTCTACGCCGACTTCTGACTTCTCTATCCCTGTTGACGGCATCACCATTTCCCCATCGCCCCAAGTCCGCTGCCTCAGAGTAACACTTGACTCAAATCTATCCTTCGTCCCCCATATCCAATCTCTTTCTACATTCTGCCGCAACCATCTACGCAATATTTCCAAGATTCACCCTTTTCTGAGCGCTAACACCACAAAGCAAATAATCCACTCCCTTGTTATTTCCCGATATGACTCCTGTAATAATCTACTTACTGGCCTTTCTCTTTCCCGCCTCTCTCCCCTTCAATCCATCCTAAATGCCTCTGCCAGGCTGATCCACCTTTCCCATCGCTCTGTATCTGCTGCACCTCTCTGTGAGTCTCTTCATTGGCTCCTCATTCACAGCAAAATTCAATTCAAAATTCTCACCCTTACATACAAAGCTCTCACCAACGCCGATCCCCTCTACCTATCCTCTCTAATAAACAAGTATACTCCAGCCCGCCCACTAAGATCCAACAATGACCTGCTCCTTACATCTGCGACTATCACCTCTTCTCATGCTAGATGGCAGGACTTCTGTTGTGCAGCACCTATCCTCTGGAACATGCTCTCTCGTGCTTTCTCAATCTTGCAGTCCTCACCTCCTGTTTCTCAACCTCCTACCCTTCTAGATTGTAAGTTCCCACGAGAATAGGACCCTCAATTCCTCCTGTATGTGTTTGTAAATTTTCTTTAAATCATCACTTTCACCATGCAAACAACAGGTTAAAAGTTTAGACTCCCATTCAGATCCTGATTACTTAATGAACTATGCATTTTCCATACATACACTTATTTTAAATTATACATATTTTTTTTCCAAAGGATTGTGTCTATCACAATAAATGATTAAGTGAGGTTATTTACAGGGAGTGCAGAATTATTAGGCAAATGAGTATTTTGACCACATCATCCTCTTTATGCATGTTGTCTTACTCCAAGCTGTATAGGCTCGAAAGCCTACTACAAATTAAGCATATTAGGTGATGTGCATCTCTATAATGAGAAGGGGTGTGGTCTAATGACATCAACACCCTATATCAGGTGTGCATAATTATTAGGCAACTTCCTTTCCTTTGGCAAAATGGGTCAAAAGAAGGACTTGACAGGCTCAGAAAAGTCAAAAATAGTGATATATCTTGCAGAGGGATGCAGCACTCTTAAAATTGCAAAGCTTCTGAAGCGTGATCATCGAACAATCAAGCGTTTCATTTAAAATAGTCAACAGGGTCGCAAGAAGCGTGTGGAAAAACCAAGGCACAAAATAACTGCCCATGAACTGAGAAAAGTCAAGCGTGCAGCTGCCAAGATGCCACTTGAACCAGTTTGGCCATATTTCAGAGCTGCAACATCACTGGAGTGCCCAAAAGCACAAGGTGTGCAATACTCAGAGACATGGCCAAGGTAAGAAAGGCTGAAAGACGACCACCACTGAACAAGACACACAAGCTGAAACGTCAAAACTGGGCCAAGAAATATCTCAAGACTGATTTTTCTAAGGTTTTATGGACTGATGAAATGAGAGTGAGTCTTGATGGGCCAGATGGATGGGCCCGTGGCTGGATTGGTAAAGTGCAGAGAGCTCCAGTCCGACTCAGACGCCAGCAAGGTGGAGGTGGAATACTGGTTTGGGCTGGTATCATCAAAGATGAGCTTGTGGGGCCTTTTCGGGTTGAGGATGGAGTCAAGCTCAACTCCCAGTCCTACTGCCAGTTTCTGGAAGACACCTTCTTCAAGCAGTGGTACAGGAAGAAGTCTGCATCCTTCAAGAAAAACATGATTTTCATGCAGGACAATGCTCCATCACACGCGTCCAAGTACTCCACAGCGTGGCTGGCAAGAGAGGGTATAAAAGAAGAAAATCTAATGACATGGCCTCCTTGTTCACCTGATCTGAACCCCATTGAGAACCTGTGGTCCATCATCAAATGTGAGATTTACAAGGAGGGAAAACAGTACACCTCTCTGAACAGTGTCTGGGAGGCTGTGTTTGCTGCTGCACGCAATGTTGATGGTGAACAGATCAAAACACTGACAGAATCCATGGATGGCAGGCTTTTGAGTGTCCTTGCAAAGAAAGGTGGCTATATTGGTCACTGATTTGTTTTTGTTTTTGTTTTGTTTTTGAATGTCAGAAATGTGAATGTTGAGATGTTATATTGGTTTCACTGGTAAAAATAAATAATTGAAATGGGTATATATTTGTTTTTTGTTAAGTTGCCTAATAATTATGCACAGTAATAGTCACCTGCACACACAGATATCCCCCTAAAATAGCTAAAACTAAAAACAAACTAAAACTACTTCCAAAACTATTCAGCTTTGATATTAATGAGTTTTTTGGGTTCATTGAGAACATGGTTGTTGTTCAATAATAAAATTAATCCTCAAAAATACAACTTGCCTAATAATTCTGCACTCCCTGTATGTAATAACTTTTAATGAAAACAAAGTGCTAAGATTGTTTTATTTGTTCATTCATTTTCACAACGTAACCAATAGGTTAAAAGTTTAGATTCTTACATTTATACACACCCTATTCAAACCTTGTTACTCTGTCTAATTTTTAAATTGTAACAGCTGGGAGCCTGTTTTGGTTTCCACAGCTGAATGCACACAAATGTTTTTCTATTGGATTACACATATGATGACAACTTCCTCTTTTGACACACAAATGTGTAGAAATTGTTAACAATTGTTAATGATGGCATTCACTTTTTTATCTGATGAAACAACCTGTTTGAGGTTAAGAAACGCGTCATACGTATTAAAAGCCATTTTATTTGAAGTTGTCTGTGTTGTGGTTTATCAATACCAACTGAACAACACACAAAAGATTACACCTTTGCAGCACCTGAAGTCCAGCCAACAGGAGACACACTCAGAGTTTCAACTAGGACAAGTGCCTTTGGAGCTTGGCTTCCACAGTGTACTAGCCACTGATAAGTGCTAGCCTGCTTTCTTGCACTGGTCACAGTACAGTGTCACACCATCTGGTACGCATAATACTTACTTATATCTATACCTACATATCCAGACGGTATCACGCTATTGTGGCACCCTCTTTCTACTTTCTATTTTAACAGTTGTTCCACACTCTCTGGGATCAAGAGGAGCAGCCCTACTCACGTAACAGGAGGATACCTTTATCCCTTCAATTTACCACCAGTTTATGGACAATAAACAGGACTAATACGGTAGACTTGATCTACTATATTTTAAGTGTATTACCTGGTTTTATATTGAATATTGCTTTTTATATTTTAAATATCAGCGCTCTTTTATATCACTTTATTGGGATATGTTCATTTTTGCGACTATCACCTCTTCTCATGCTAGACGGCAGGACTTCTGTTGTGCAGCACCTATCCTCTGGAACACGCTCTCTCATGCTTTCTCAATCTTGCAGTCCTCACCTCCTGTTTCTCAACCTCCTACCCTTCTAGATTGTAAGTTCCCACGAGAATAGGACCCTCAATTCCTCCTGTATGTGTTTGTAAATTTTGTCCTGTCTATCACAAGTTTTATATTGTTTTATTTAAATTAATTGTATTTTTGGACAGCGCTGTGGAATATGTTGGCGCTTCATAAATAAAGTATAATAATAATAATAAATAATATGTAGATATGTTGAGGACTTGCTAAGACACTATTGAAAGTTTTACAAGTAGGTGCCATTTTATGAGTTAACTATTCATGTTTTTATCTTTGCTGCTGCAGTGATTGCGAGCAAGAGGTTAATAGACCCAGAAATGCTCTAGTAAATCTGGATTTTTTTCTATGTTCTGTAAATTCAAGTCCCAGCACATGAACAGCCTGATGTATTAAGCCCCTGCTAAGCAAAGCATCAGTATATACATGTGGGAAATTACACATGTTACAAATTAACGCCCAAGGACAGATACGCTCCAGAGAGTTCTGTTCTAATCAGAGACTCGGGCACCGCAACCGCCTCTGGGAACCTCACTATGGGTCGTCGTCTCCCCACAATGTGGTTTTAAAGGTTTTCGGACAGAATGCGTGTGCAACGGATAATAATCTGAGAAATGTTCATTGGATAACAGTTCGGTCTGTCCGAGAACCTTTAAAAGCATGTTGTGGGGGGTGGGATGCATGGATAGGTTCCCAGAGGTGGTTACGATGCCTGATACTCTGATTAGAACAGAACTCTCTGGAGCGTATATGCCCTTGGGTCACCAGATGCACAACCAATCGTATAATGCATAGGGTCACTACACACTGCTCAATTTCAGTGTAACAGAAAACCACAGAAAACTACAGACAAAAAAACATACTGTAAGCAATAAGACTAATGACACAGTGCCATCTGTGGTGGGAGTACTGCACTGCACACAATATTCATAAACTATATATAGACTGAATTGAACAAAGGGCAAGCTAAAAGGGAGGGACAGGAAGCCAAAACAAAAGACTGTCCTGGCAAAATGGGACAGTTGGCAACTATGCCATTTATGATGTGTTAAACAATCTGAATTCCATCTGTATATGGTCATGATGGGTTTTCTAGGTTAGCTTGATCAATAGGGTTGCCACCTCAGCCATGTTTTCCTGGAAACTTATGAGTTACACATGCTGCAGGGTGTGCAGGGAACAACATAAATAGTATTTTTTTATTCTTTAAAGGAGAAATTTTTATCTAAAATTAAAAAAAAGAACCCTGCTGGAATATAATTTCAATAAAAAGAAAGTGGCCGCAACTTTTATCATCTTCTGAAATTGGATTGTTCTCATACTGTAAATTGTGAAACTGTTAAGTGACAGGATTTAAAATAGTGTCAGAAGTTACAAATCTCAATGTACAGAACGAGGTTCGTCTTTGCCGAATATCAGTTACTGTAAGAAGGTAATGACATAAGGTTCTAGATATTTTAAATCACAGATTTTTAAAAACATGATTTTGGGGATTTACGTTTACTGTAAAAACCTGTGCAAAAGATCTTGTCAGTGCTGGATTTGCCCACCGGGATGCCAGGAAATATCCCGGTGAGCCGCCAGCACAGCAAGGCTGCATCCTAGCCAGAAGTGCAGAGGAAGCTTTCCAACCAGGACACAGAGAGACCCTTGTTCGCAGCATAGCGAATCTATTCAAGACCGCTCCACTCCTGGGGGTTAGCAGGCCTGGGGTTGGGGGCTGCATTCATCATATGTAAAAGTCTGTCCCACTCACTACCTATGGACTATACAATAGTGCTGGATATAGCAGATCTCCCAACTGTCCTTATTTGAGAAGAAGAGTCCCTGATTCCGAGCTCTGTCCCACTGTCCCTTTGAGACAGTCATACGTCCCTATTTGCAGAATTTCCCTTAGACCCACCACTAGAACACCCAGGCACACCCACTGACTGCCCAGACACACCCAACAACTGCCCAGACACACCCACCAACTGCCCAGACACACCCACCGACTGCCCAGAGACACCCACCTAACAGCCCAAACACACTCATAATCCCACCCATCATCTTACCCTTTCCCAACATGATTCCTCCCACAAAACGTTATCCGGCTCCCATCAACCGCCTGAGTCCTTGATACCCAGCTACAAATGTTGGGAGGTACGAAAAAGGTTTAACCTAAACCATATATTCAGATACACATCTAAAATGTCATCAGTGGTTATATTGTATTGTACATGCTTAAGAATTATTCCAAATAATCTTGGAATGTTCTCAAACATGGCAAAAAGGCCATTTTCGAACTTTGGATGTTGGCTGCTGAACTCGATGTGTCCATTTTGTTGTTGAAATGTGCAAGAGTTGTAATCGCCAGTGTTGATGTTGTCGATATGCGTGGTATGGGTGAATTTTCCAATATCCGCTCATATCTTTATAAGTCCCTTTGTTCCAATTCGGAAATGGTGTTGTGGTTTGGATAGTGAACTCTCTATAGGGAAAAGGCATATCGGGAGCTGTTTTACAGCTGATAAACACGATCGGAAAGATTCTTTTCCACAAAGGATACCAAGAGAATTAAGTACATTTAATTAAATAATAGAAGTAAATTAAATAGTCTCTTTAAATTGCATGCCATAAAAACTTTCTAATCCATTAGAAAACTCTTCTTTTTTTATCTTCCATTGGCTTTTAACAGTCTAGACCTTTTAACCTTCACTAATATTTTGCAGTAAGGGAATTTAATTGTGGTATTCCAATCCACTAGAATCAACCCATTTACCTGTGGGTTTACCTAATTCAACAGCTATGACATCCTGAGAACTTTTTTTTTGTCTATTTTGACTTGAGACACATATGTTGGGTGTTTGCCAGGATGATCAGATTTTCTAACTGAAACGTGGGCACACCGCATGAGATGCAAATCAAATTTTTTTTCCATAGTGGCTTTCTTTGATTATCCTATGAACCCCCGGCATAAGAATTGAAGTATTACCTTTTACTTAAAGAGACATGAAACCTGTATGCTGCATGACAGCCAGTATTTACCTCTAACCATCCTCTGCAGATGTGTGCATGCATCTGTATGCATGACAGTCAGTATTCACCTCCCTCCCACCCTTTGCAGAGAGGTGCATGAATCTGTATAAGTAACATTCAGTAATCACCTCCCTCCCACCCTTTGCAGAGATGTGCATGCGTCTGTATAAGTGACAGTCAGTATTCACCTGTCTCCCACCCTTTGCAGAGATGTGCATGCGTCTGTATAAGTGACAGTCAGTATTCACCTGCCTCCCACCCTTTGCAGAGATGTGCATGCATCTGTATAAGTGACAGTCAGTATTCACCTGTCTCCCACCCTTTGCAGAGATGTGCATGCATCTGTATAAGTGACAGTCAGTATTCACCTGTCTCCCACCCTTTGCAGAGATGTGCATGCGTCTGTATAAGTGACAGTCAGTATTTACCTCCCTCCCACCATTTGCAGAGATGTGCATGCGTCTGTATAAGTGACAGTCAGTATTCACCTGCCTCCCACCCTTTGCAGAGATGTGCATGCATCTGTATAAGTGACAGTCAGTATTCACCTGTCTCCCACCCTTTGCAGAGATGTGCATGCATCTGTATAAGTGACAGTCAGTATTCACCTGTCTCCCACCCTTTGCAGAGATGTGCATGCGTCTGTATAAGTGACAGTCAGTATTTACCTCCCTCCCACCATTTGCAGAGATGTGCATGCGTCTGTATAAGTGACAGTCAGTATTCACCTGCCTCCCACCCTTTGCAGAGATGTGCATGCATCTGTATAAGTGACAGTCAGTATTCACCTGCCCCCCACCCTTTGCAGAAATGTGCATGCATCTGTATAAGTGACAGTCAGTATTCACCTGTCTCCCACCCTTTGCAGAAATGTGCATGCATCTGTATAAGTGACAGTCAGTATTCACCTGCCTCCCACCCTTTACAGAAGGGTGCATGCGTCTGTATGCATGATAGGAGGTATTTACCTTCTCACCCACCCATCTCAGCAAGCTAAGTGAAGCCATACAGCTTCCACGCAATAAATGAATTGGGTTATGTTACACGATCAGGTTAATATTGTTGTATCATTTTCTTCTGCACTTTCTGTACTGTTTCAATGCCCTCATGCTGTTTGAGATTGGTGAACAGGGTGAGGTGACTTTTCTTTCGCCCTTTCTCCTTGTTTACACACCTTCCTGTCAGTGACAGGAACCCTCTTCAGTCTTTATCTACATTAAGATAACTCAGGTATATGTTGATAATGTAGAGGAAGTTGAGACATTGGCCAATAATTTACTAGTTTACGAGTGGTATGCTGTTGTACACAACGAAAAAGGGGCTTATTGCGACGCTTTGCGCGTGTCGGAAATAGTGCACATATTTTAAATTGAAAGTAAATATGTTTGCTTGAACGCAATTAAATTTAGCAGGCTTCAGAGCTCTTGACTTAAAAGTGGGGAAAAAAATAAAAAATCATGTAAAAGTACAGTTCCGCTCATAATACTGTCTGATAAAAATATTGCATTAAAAAGTTATAAGTGCTCAAGGATATGAGGTCTCAGGTGTTAGGGGGGAAACATACATATTCATGTCTAAATATATATATTAATATTTACTACTAAGCTGTGTGGAAGTTCTTTTCTCTTTTCCTATATTTATACACAGCGGACAGCCTGAGTTGGTCTCCTTCACACAGAGTGCTGGATTCCCGGATGTGCAGCCCGCTTCTGACGCTGTGTGGACAACGGCGTTTAGGCTTCCCAGCTAAGTACTGCTGTCACTGCCATTTTTTACCTTAAACGCATGTATCTATATATATATATATATATATATATATATATATATATATATATATATATATATATATATATATAGCGCTGTTTGCAATAAATAAATCAAACAAAAGCAATTGAAATTGCTCAATACAACAAATGATTCAAGTAGTTTCCCCAAATTCAACTGAAAATGCAACTTATAATGAATTCTGCAGTCTCCACATTATTCAACCCCTTCATGGGAAGCATATTTAGTACTTAGTAGAGCACCCTTTCACTGTTATGACCTGCTGAAAATGAGATGCATAGATATACACCAGCTTCTGGCAGCGTTCCTGAGGAATCTAAGCCCATTCCTCATGAGCAATGGCCTCCAGTTCAGTAATATTTTTGGGTTTGCATGATGCAATCGCATTCCTCAAATCCCAACAGAGATTTTTATGGGGTTCAAGTCAGGTGAATATGATGACCACTGTATAATCTTCTAGACATATATATAAGTGCATTGGAGCCCTTTGCAGTCTGAGTCAAGTAGTTGAAAATATGAAAAAACATATTTATGCAATATTCATATTTAATAAACTGTTTAACTATGTATTTACTATAAATATTTCACATTCCAATGTTCTTTCCATAGATGTATATGTTCTATGTATTTTTAAATAGTTATTCATATATATCTGTATATATCTATAAATATAATTATATTTATTTATTTATTTATATATGTATAGATATATATTGTACCAAAAACATTATATATATATTTATGAATAAATATTATTATTATTAATGTTATACTTTATTTATAAAGTGCCAACAAATTCTGCAGTGCTGTCCATGGGTAGAAAAGATAAAAGTACAACGATCATAAGGGGGCGGAGCGAGGCCAAGCTGGAAATGGCCGCAAAAGTCTGAAGCTTTGATCAGGTCCGACGAGTCTCAGCCAAAAAATAGAAGTCGGATTCAGAAATAAAGGGTCACTTAATGCCCCATCACTAGCTCATACCTGCGTGAAAAGCAGGGACCCGAAAAAAATGACTAAAATTACGGGAAGGAAGTGGAACGCAAAGAGACTGGATTGACACTGCTGTGCAGGCCCAAGCTTGACAGCCTGTAAAACGGAGGGGAGCAGGATTGCAACTATCACGGAGGCCTGACATGCTGATCGGTTTGCATAAAAAGGAGCTCAGGGGATCATCCTCATGTAACAGGTATGAAAAATGAACAACAATCACATAAAGCAAAAAGAAAATCTTATATAAAAACAAAGCGCTGCAGCTTATAAGACGGCCCACGTGGCTATCACCAGTCCCAATATTCACAATGTTCCTAGTGCAGCCCCCTGCTAACCCTTAGTGAAAAAATAAAATGAAAATTTGGAAGAACATACCAGCTAACAAACAACTGCTAGTACTCAAAATCCTGCTGCTAGGGATGGCCTCAAAAGACTTAACAAACAGAACAAATTACAAAAAAACCAAACACCTTCTCCAGTATCAGTAATCAATTTCTTTCAACCCCAAGAAAATTCACACAGGGAGATAGACACTACTGCAATGGAGACACAGACCAACTCTTCATTGGTGGCAATCTCAAAAGAATATGCGGATCAGATAAAGACGGATATCTCCAATTTACCTACCAAGGCAGACTTTGATGGTTTGAAAGCCATAATACAATCTAAACTGTCTTCCATGAAGCAAGATATAAAGGAGATAGGTAACAGGATAGAGTCTATAGAAGAAGCCCAAGATACCACAGAAAAAATAGTGGACTCATTATCAACTCATGCCATGGAGCAAGAAGCTTATATGGAAGCTTAGGATGATAAGCTAGAAGACCTCGATAACCAGGGCCGCAGAAATAATCTGAGGGTGAGAGGAGCACCAGAATCCATAAAACCAGCAGAAATACCGGAGTATTTACAAGGGTTGTTCAAGCACCTGCAGAATAACCAGCAAGCACCTGATATGGAACTGGACAGAGCGCACAGAGCCCTGCGTCCCCCTCCTCCACCGAATGCTCCCCCAAGAGATATTATTCTATGGTTCTTGAGGTTCACAGATAAGGAGAAGATATGGCTACAGGTGAGACAGGTGAGACAGCTGAGACAGATATCATATCTAGACCACCACTTACAAATATTCTTAGACCTCAGTCCCATAACTGTGCAGAAAAGAAAGGAGGTCCGCTTCATAACCAAAATATTACAGGAAAAGAATGTGAGATATAAATGGGGCTTTCCATTTTGCCTACATGTTCAACACGAAGGGAGATCAGTGACGTATAGATCTCTCAAAAATCTGGAAGACTTATCTCAACTACTGAACATCTCCTTTAGTATACCACCTATAGCCGAGGATAGGCCAAGCCCGCCGACAGCTGCAACATCCTTCAGCAAGCATGTAAGTCAAAAACCGGCCTGGTCGACAGTCATAGCGAAAAAGAGGAAAGATAAAAGACCAAAACTGGCACCAACATCTAACAGTTAACCAGGATGAATACCAGGACAGTGCAACAGAGGGTGAGATAGTTCTATTTTGAATTTTTTGAGACTCTGCCATAAAACGGTCACCAGGCCCAATAAGGATGCGTGTAACCTAGGGCACAAAAATGATATATGTTGAATTGACTTTAACAAAAAGTAAAGATGGTTAATACCTGGGTTGTGTTTGTAAGTTGCCCAGATCATTTATAATGTTAGTAAACCCACAGTTAAAATACGTAAAAGCAGCTATGTTATAGTTCATTTTTTATTGTTAAGATACTGACGATATTCCCGGAATCTTCTTAACTAGATGCGTTTTCTACCCCCCTCCCCTTCAAAGCAAAGTTAAGTTTATATTGGCGAGAGGAGTCCCCCTATTTTTGATTTACAGCACAAGATGGATTGTGCCAAGATTGTAATGTTTGAAATGTTTATTAAGTTCAAAGTGTATGCGGTTCGATGTTATAATGTTTCTAAGGTTATAGATTATTGTTTTGATGATGCTACAGGTCAGAGGACAAATGATAGTTGCCATGAAGGGAGACACCACACAAACATAGTACAAGACAAGTTTCAGGTTCCAACCAAAGATATTTCTAGCCTTATCACTAGGATAGATGACAGGAAAACAACAGAATAGTATTAACATACTAACGGCAAATGCAAAAGGTCTTAATAGCCCACACAAGAGAAGTATAGTGTTAAAAGACATAAAGGATAAAAAGGGGGATATCGTGTTTTTACAAGAAACACACTTTGTAAAGGGCCGTGAACCTAAGACATTTAAATACAAATATGGAGAATCTTTCTATGCATCCAATACAACCAAGACAAACGGGGTGGGAATTTTAATCAAAAGAAATATACCCTTCCAGCAGATATCGACACACAGGGATAGAGAGGGGAGATATTTGGTTGTCACAGGAAAGCTATACAACACACTGGTGACTATGGTTTGCACTTACGCCCCTAACCTCAGACAAGATTTATACTTTAAACATTTAACCAATTTATTACTGGAAGTGTCCAAGGGTACTTTAATAATAGGAGGGGATTTCAACCTCACTCTTGACCCACACATGGACAACTCCAACCATACCTCATCCGTCCCTAACAAAACAATCAACATAGTAAGACAGTGCCTAAAAGATCTCACGGTTCATGATGCTTGGAGAGTGAAATATCCAGGTGAGAGAAATTATAATTTTTTATTCATATCTCCATGCCCGCTATTCCCGTATAGACTATATTATGCTGGATGTAGCCAGCTTATCAAGAGTAAAAGACCTCACCATTTACCCCAGAACTTGGTCTGACCATTCGATGGTGGGTTGCTTGCACTATATATTGGCCCCTAATGAACACAATCTAGCACACATGGAGAATAGATGACAACCTATTAAGGGACCCAATAAATTCTTTCAAAATAGAAAAAACCATAGCAGAATATTTCGCACTAAACCAAGCTTCAATATCAGATAATAGTTATTATGGGAAGCGCATAAGTCCGTGGTCAGAGGTGAATTAATAAGCTTGAAAGCACATAAAGTAAAAGAAGAAAGAATCTATTTACATAATACTCTTTCCAGACTCTCTGAGCAGCTCACTTTTCGCCAGAAAACTCAAGAGGAGAATTAATAAAACATATGTAATGCAGATAACAGACACTATGGGAAAGGACTTATACACAACTGACCAAATAGCAGAGGCATTCAGATCATATTACGAATGATTATATAACATAAATAAACATGGAGAAAATACATCAAAAACAAAAAAAAGCTTACTCATCCAAGAATACCTAGAGAACCTAACCCTTCCCACATTGAAACAGGAACAGATAGAGAACAAATGAACGGCCATTTCTCATATGAGGAATTTAAGAAAGTAATAAAGGACCTTCCCTTAGGGAAGGCTCCAGGACCAGACGGCTACACAAATAGCTATTACAAACAATAAAAGACCTTCTAATACCACACCTATTAAACTTGTTTAATAGTATAAATGAAGAGAACCCTTTTCTAGACACGAATTTAGAAGCACATATAGTGGTTTTACCTAAACCAGGCAAATCTCCAAATAAGGTGGAAAACTTCAGGCCTATTTATCTATTAAATTCAGATTTCAAAACCTATGCAAAAACTTTGGCCAATCGGTTAAACCAGGTAATGCCTCATCTTATCAAAAAGGATCAGGTGGGCTTTATTCAAAACAGAGAGGCCAAAGATAACACTGTAAGGGCATTACATCTCCTCAAATATACCCAGCACCAGAAAATACCCTTGGTCTTGGTTTCAACAGACGCGGAGAAGGCGTTCAACTGCGTCTGTTGGACCTTCCTCAGGGTCATACTACAAAAATTCCAATTAGGAAACTCCATCATATCAAACATTTTTGCCCTTTACCATTCCCCCTCAGCCAAGGTTAGAGTTAATGGCCACTTGTCTCAATCATTCAGCATATCAAACGGAACTCGACAGGGCTGCCCCCTATCCCCATTACTGTTTGCATGCGTAGTAGAAGGTCTAGCTTCAGCAGTCAGAGAAAGACACTCAATCCAAGCTATAGATATTGCAGGTAATACCCATAAGATCCTATTATTCGCTGAGGACATCTTATTTTTCCTTACCAACCCCACAACCTCTATACCCAACCTCTGCAAAGAATTAAATAAATTCCAAAAAATATCCAACTTTCTCATCAATAAATCCAAATCTGAGATGCTCCTTTTAAACCACGAAATTCCACAAACCCAAAATATCTGTCAGATGTGCCCATTTAAAATAAAAGAAAGGTCCCTGAAATATTTAGGCATCTACCTAGCCCCGTCACTTAATGAGGTATTCCAATGAAACTATATCCCTATTCAACAGAGGATTATAGCAGATCAAAGAATATCTCCTGGCTAGGGAGAATTACAGTCCTAAAGATGAATGTCCTGCCGTGGATATTATATATCCTTCAAACTCTTCCCATCCCCTTGCCCAGGAATTTCATTAACTCACTGCAGTCCAAGTTATTTGCATACGTATGGGAAAATAGACCAGCTAGGATTAATAGAAAATTAATGTGCATGCCAACCAAAAGGGGTGGATTGGGTTTTCCAGACATAGAAAAGTACAGACTAGCAATATTCGTACAACGGATCATTGACTGGTACACAAATTTCTCAACAAAAGCGTGGGTGGAACTTGAACACAACATTGTGAACAAGACACACCTGGGGTCTCAATGTTGGCTAACAAACAAGCAGGCTTCCCTAGAGCCCAACCCTAACTCTATTATTTCAGAGACTTTTCATGTCTGGAACAAAATACTAATATCATACCCGAATATATCCTCACGGAACTCTCCTTTAACGCCCCTCACAGATAACATAGATTTCCTCCCAGGATTGAACATCCCCAGCAAAACTCTAACTACAAAACAAAGAACGTTAGCGGTCTATCAGCTAGGCAATGAGCATAAATTTTATAATTCGGCGGAGTTAGCGAACGAAGGACTAGAGTTTTCTAAAAATTGGCTACTTTTGAGCGAATGTCAGTCTTATATCACAAAACACCCAGATCGAAGAAATCTAATGAGGCCTATGACTACATTTGAATCACTATCGCCTAGATTTAGAGTATGGCGTCAGCTGTCAAAAGCAGCGTTAAGGGGTCCTAACACTGCTTTTTACCGCCCGCTGGTATTTAGAGTTAGGCAGGAAAGGGTCTATCGCCCACTTTCTTTCTGCGAACTCGAGGCTACCGCAGATCCCCTTACGTCAATTGCGTATCCTATCTTTTCTATGGGATTTGCCTAACGCTGGTATTACGAGTCTTGGAAGAAGTGAGCGGTAGAGCCTCTACCGACAAGACTCCTACCGTCAAAAAAAGTCAGTAGTTAAGAGCTTTATGGGCTAACGTGGGAACATAAAGCTCTTAACTACTGTGCTATAAAGTACACTAACACCCATAAACTACCTATGAACCCCTAAACCGAAGCCCCCCCACATCGCCAACCCTATAATAAAAAATTTTAAACCCTAATCTGCCGCTCCGGACATCGCCGCAACCTACATTATACCTATGAACCCCTAATCTGCTGCCCCTAACATCGCCGACACCTACATTATATTTATTAACCCCTAATCTGCCCCCCCAACGTCGCCGCCACCTACCTACACTTATTAACCCCTAATCTGCCGACCGGACCTCGCTGCCACTATAATAAATGTATTAACCCCTAAACCGCCGCACTCCCGCCTCGCAAACACTATAATAAATTGTATTAACCACTAATCTGTCCTCCCTAACATCGCCGCCACCTACCTACAAATATTAACCCCTAATCTCCCGCCCTCAACGTCGCCGCTACTATAATAAAGTTATTAACCCTAACCCTAACACCCCCTAAATTAAATATAATTTAAATAAAATGAAATAAATTTACTATAATTAAATAAATTATTCCTATTTAAAACTGAATACTTACCTATAAAATGAACCCTAATATAGCTACAATATAACTAATAGTTACATTGTAGCTATTTTAGGATTTATATTTATTTTACAGGCAACTTTGTATTTATTTTAACTAGATACAATAGCTATTAAATAGTTAATAACTATTTAATACCTACCTAGTTAAAATAATTACAAAATTACCTGTAAAATAAATCCTAACCTAAGTTACAAATATACCTAACACTACACTATCAAAAAATTCATTAAATCAATTACCTACAATTAGCTAAACTAAAATACAATTAAATAAAAAAAAATTAAAAGAAGTTTAAACTAATTACACCTAATCTAAGCCCCCTAATAAAATAAAAAAGCCCCCCAAAATAATAAAATGACCTACCCTATTCTAAATGACAAAGTAATCAACTCTTTTACCAGCCCTTAAAAGGGCTTTTTGCGGGGCATTGCCCCAAAGTAATCAGCTCTTTTACCTGTAAATAAAAATACAACCCCCCCAACATTAAAACCCACCACCCACATACCCCTACTCTAACCCACCCAAACCCCCCTTAAATAAACCTAACACTAACCCCCTGAAGATCTCCCTACCTTGAGTCGTCTTCACCCAGCCGAGCCAAATTCTTCATCCAAGCGGAGCAAGAAGAGGTCCTCCATCCGGTAGAAGTCTTCATCCAAGCGGGGCAAGAAGAGGTCCTCCATCCGGTAGAAGTCTTCATCCAAGCTGGGTCTTCTATCTTCATCCATCCGGAGTGGAGCGGAGCCATCTTCCATACAGCTGATGCGGAGCCATCCTCTTCAACCGACAGACTAACGACGAATGACGGTTCCTTTAAGGGACGTCATCCAAGATGGCGTCCCTCGAATTCCAATTGGCTGATAGGATTCTATCAGCCATTCAGAATTAAGGTAAGAAAAATCTGATTGGCTGATTCAATCAGCCAATCGGATTGACCTCACATTCTATTGGCTGATCGGAACAGCCAATAGAATGCGAGGTCAATCCGATTGGCTGATTTGATCAGCCAATCGGATTGAACTTCAATCTGATTGGCTGATTGCATCAGCCAATCAGATTTTTCTTACCTTATTTCCGATTGGCTGATAGAATCCTATCAGCCAATCGGAATTCGAGGGACGCCATCTTGGATGACGTCCCTTAAAGGAACCGTCATTCGTCGTTAGTCGATCGGTTTGAAGAGGATGGCTCCGAGTTGGCTGTATGGAAGATGGCTCCGCTCCGCTCCGGATGGATGAAGATAGAAGACCCCACTTGGATGAAGACTTCTACCGGATGAAGGACCTCTTCTTGCCCCGCTTGGATGAAGACTTCTACTGGATGGAGGACCTCTTCTTGACCCGCTTGGATGAAGATTTCTACCGGATGGAGGACCTCTTCTTGCTCCGCTTGGATGAAGAATTCAGCTCGGCTGAGTGAAGACGACTCAAGGTAGAGAGATCTTCAGGGGGTTAGTGTTAGGTTTATTTAAGGGGGGTTTGGGTGGGTTAGAGTAGGGGTATGTGGGTGGTGGGTTTTAATGTTGGGGGGGTTGTTTTTTTATTTACAGGTAAAAGAGCTAATTACTTTGGGGCAATGCCCTGCAAAAAGCCCTTTTAAGGGCTGGTAAAAGAGCTGATTACTTTGTAATTTAGAATAGGGTAGGGCATGTTATTATTTTGGGGGGCTTTTTTATTTTATTAGGGGGCTTAGATTAGGTGTAATTAGTTTAAACTTCTTGTAATTTTTTTTTAATTTCTGTAATTTAGTTTTGTTTGTTTTTGTATTATAGATTAGTTTATTTAATTGTATTTTAGTTTAGCTAATTGTAGGTAATTTATTTAATTAATTTATTGATAGTGTAGTGTTAGGTGTATTTGTAACTTAGGTTAGGATTTATTTTACAGGTAATTTTGTAATTATTTTAACTAGGTAGGTATTAAATAGTTATTAACTATTTAATAGCTATTGTACCTAGTTAAAATAAATACAAAGTTGCCTGTAAAATAAATATAAATCCTAAAATAGCTACAATATAACTATTAGTAATATTGTAGCTATATTAGGGTTTATTTTATAGGTAAGTATTTAGTTTTAAATAGGATTAATTTATTTAATTATAGTAAATTTATTTAGTTTTATTTAAATTATATTTAATTTAGGGGGTGTTAGGGTTAGGGTTAGACTTAGGTTTAGGGGTTAATAACTTTATTATAGTAGCGGCGACGTTGGGGGCGGGAGATTAGGGGTTAATATTTGTAGGTAGGTGGCGGGCCGATGTTAGGGAGGGCAGATTAGGGGTTAATACAATTTATTATAGTATTTGCGAGGCGGGAGTGCAGCGGTTTAGGGGTTAATACATTTATTATAGTGGCGGCGAGGTCCAGTCGGCAGATTAGGGGTTAATAAGTGTAGGTTGGTGGCGGCGATGTTGGGGGGGGCAGATTAGGGGGTAATAAATATAATGTAGGTGACAGCGATGTTAGGGGCAGCAGATTAGGCGTTCATAGCTATAATGTAGGTTGCGGCGGTGTCCGGAGCGGCAGATTAGGGGTTAATAGTATAATGTTGGTATCAGCGATAGCGAGGGCGGCAGATTAGGGGTTAATAAGTGTAAGGTTAGGGGTGTTTAGACTCGGGGTTCATGTTAGGGTGTTAGGTGTAGACTTAGAAAGTGTTTCCCCATAGGAAACAATGGGGCTGCGTTAGGAGCTGAACGCTGCTTTTTTGCAGGTGTTAGGTTTTTTTTCAGCCAGCTCAGCCCCATTGTTTCCTATGGGGATATCGTGCACGAGCACGTTTTTCCAGCTTCCAGCTACCGTAGACAACGCTCATATTGAGGGTTGAAGTGGAGTAAATTTCTGCTCAACGCTCCCTTTTCTGAGGCTAACACAGCCATTCAGACAACTCTAAATACAAGCTTTGTCTTAAGGGTGCGCTGGAAAAAAAGCAGCGTCAGCACCGCAGGTCTTTACCGACAAAACTCTAAATCTAGGCGTAAGTAAATCAGAAACACCACACAAAAAGACAAATCCCACCACATGGCTACACCCCATATTACATAGATAGGTGGAATGAAGAATTAGAATTAGATCTGACACCGAGAGAGGTCTCGGCGATCTTCTCGAATGTGACCAAGGTTTCCTCCTCTAGCCGTCTAATAGAACTAAATTTAAAAATAATTCAAACATGGTATTTTACACCTTCCAGGATACACAAACTTTACAAATCAGCAAGTGATACTTCCTGGAGATGTGACACTGCTAGGGGTAGTATGGCTCATATTTGGTGGAAATGCCCCTCAATAAATGAAATGTGGGAAAAAGTGGCCAGGGAAACTTCAAAAATAGTTGAATTCACGATTCCACCAGACCCCCGCATATGGTTATTTAATATTATTCCCAAAAAAATACAAACACGTGAAAAAATTAATATTTATTGCAAGTAATAGCATGAAGTCACTTATAGTTCAGAACTGGAAACAAAAAGACACACCCACCATGGCCAAATGGCTTCATACTTTTCAACACATCCTACAACTGGAGGAATATGCCTACATTAAATTACATACTGAAGAATCATATAGTCTAATGAAAATCATTTGGGACAAATATGTAGCAAACAAATTTCCCACGTAGCAACCACGATCAGATACTTGACTATGTTTAATCATGAGCTTAACTTTTGATACTAGCTATCTGACAACTGTAGCAACAGAATGTTTTAGTTATTCATTGTTAGACGCAGCACAATGTACAACTGTAAAATTTAATGAGAAAGAAAAACTGTTTATTGTAATTTGATGACGATGGTCAAAGAAACTTGTACTTATAGAAAGTTATTTGAATACTTTTACATTTCATTGTACTGTACGAAACTTATATGACAATAAAGTTGTTTTTAAAAAAAAAAAAAAAAAGTACAACGATCAAACAATATTTTTAAGAGACAAGACAAAATTTATCAAACAAAGCAGGAGGAATTGACGGTCCTATTCCCATAGGAACTTACCATTTAGATGGGTAGGAGGGTGAGAAACAGGAGGTGGGGACTGCAAGGATGAGAATGATGATAATACAAAGTTAGATGAGGGCAATTATTAAGCTGAATTTTCTAAGAAAAGGGGAGGACCCTGAAAATCCCAGAGAGATGAGAGAAGCCTTCCATAGAAAGTAATGAAGCTCTCTGGGATACAAAATTTCACATAGGAGAGAGAAGGTAACCGGAGAACCACTGGGGCTGATATAAAGGCTCAGTTTGCATCAATGCCAAATTAAACTGAAATGGTTTCACTACAATTTAACTTGATTTTGTCTATATCTTAGTATGTATTACTTTTCTGTCAGTTAAAATAAGTGTATTGTGAATTTTAAGCAAACTTCACCTGCATACAGCTGGTGAGATAAATCTGTGAGACCAGCTTATTTAAAATGCTTAGAAAATGTTACAAGATTTGTGAGAAAGCTTCTGGTATACCCTGGGAACTCCCCTGTTCATCCCAGGAACATGCCCTGTCCCTCCCACTTTCTGCAATGCAGCAAATACAAGGTGCAATGTAATTTCTAAAAGCTACAGAGAAATATGCAAAGTATGATCCTAATTTCTTAAAGTAATACAGAAACTTTCAAAACAGAAACAGAATGTGTAAAATCACTGCTAGATCAAAATGTAAATGTATTAAAATACAAATGAGAAAGTACAAAGCTTAAATGCAATAACACTGAAATGATCCAATTTGAAATGTATAGTAATTTAAAATACAAAGCACAAAGTGTAAGTGTAACACAACACTGATATCATGCAGTACTATATTGCACTGGGCTGCCTCTCTGGGAGAGACCTTGCTAATGCTGAATAACTACCTTGTGTCTTGTTGCTGTGCTTAGTCTTGCCATTATTTATGACTTTTAACATTAAACTTTCTTCAGCAACCTAACCTTGTTAACACTTTTATTCCTTCTACACAGCCGTTTCAGTTTCAGTTAACGATTGTGTTTCAACCTACATATTAAATTGATGGTCATCACCACCTGTTTGATAAATGTGTTTGATTACACACAAATACCTAGTTCCTTCTATGCGAATAATGCTCAATCCTCAGAAATCTGCTAGATCTCTTTACCAGTAGATAAAGTTACGATCAATTGTACCAAATGAGAATGGCGCTAAAAAAGCTATTATTTTCCCATAATAAGTAATTAAAGTGATTTAATAACACAATAAAACATATCAAGTATGTTGTTTCATGTTTATTTTTCAAGAGAAAAATGACAAAAGGAATTTCTCCCTAAGGTCGCTTTAAATATCACCTGAAGCACCATAGCACATTGCACTAGAGAGAGAGAAAGAAAGAAAGAAACAGAACCAGGTGTAAGAGGGCAGTGACTGTGCATTCTGAGGTCAGTGTTAGTATTAATCATGGGTGGAGTCTAGCTAGCTTAGAGGTGGAGTATTTCTAATTCAGGGGTGGAGTATTGGCAATTTGTGCGTCTTCTGGAGGGAATAGGGAAAATATTTGAGTTGTGTGCCATGTTTCATAAAGGAGTACTACACTCAAAAAAATTATGTAATAATTCAGATAGAGCATGCAATTTTAAGCAACTTTCTAATGTACTCCTAATATCAATTTTTCTACGATCTCTTGTTATTTTTATTTAAAAAGCAGGAATATAAAGCTTAGGAGCCGGACCATTTTAGGTTCTGCTCCCTGGATGGTGTTGTTTATTGGTGGCTAAATTTAGCAAACCAATAAGCAAGTGTAACCCAGGTTCTCAACCAAAAATGGTTTGGCTCCTAAGCTTTACATTCCTGATTTTTAAATAAAGATAGCAAGAGAACGAAGAAAAATTGATAGGAGTAAATTAGAAAGTTGCTTAAAATTGCATATTCTGTCTAAATTTGAGTTTAGTATCCCTTAAAGGATAAATCTAAGACAAATAAAAGAAGAAGGGACAGGCTGAAATAAAGCTTCTAATTCATGATTGTTGAACAAATTGGGGGTGAAATGTGACTGAGGAATGATGAAGCTAAACTAATTGTAAAAATAGTGTTGTTAGAAGTAGGATGGGGAAAAAATTCAGTTTTTTGCCACCATCTAAATGTATGTTATATTCCATGAAAAAATATAAAGCAACTTTATAAAACCATGTTGTATCCGCCCGGTCTCCTATTTATTTCTGGAAATGCAGGTAAATAAAAAAAGATAATCTTGAAGCGATTTTGCAAACTACCACTAGAGGGCGAACGGGTACTGCGACTGACTGACAAAAATGGATAGATCCTGCAGTCCCTCATCTTAACCAATCGTAGTAAAGATTTAGATCACATGATCTGAGTCGTGAGTATAGATCTGTCAGCTACTGACAGCGGCCGTAGTGGGCGTTACAAATGCCTTTGACAAACACCTGACACACCCAGTAATATTTATAAAAGTGCAGGGCGGGAAATAGAGGTCTGTTTGCTATTGGTCAAAGACTTTTGCGGGGCGTAACATGATTTTATTGTTGCTATGGCAGCGGATCCCCGAGCCGCCTCTTTCCCGGTTGGCCGCCATCTTGTTGTTGATTTGAACAAGTACGGAGCGGGTGAGAGGAACCGGGAACGGGAGGAGACCGACGCGGGTAACCGCCCTCCCATAGCTGTGCAGGGTGCAGCGCCTGGGGAGGTGTCCAGTGGATTGGAGGTGAGGGGTTATAAATTTAAGGTCGGAGAGGCAATTGGGGATGTAGATAATTGGATAGAAAGAAGGATGTCAGGATTGGATATAGAGATAAGGGAGGGTTTACATTTTTAGAAGGGAGGGGTAAGATGTTGTGGATAAAGGGAGGAGGATAAGAAATGGGGAAACAAGAAAGATATCTAAAAAGGATAAGCTATTGGGGGAGAGTGGGAGGAAAAGGATAATTTATTGGCGAGATGGGAGAAAAATAGGTTATGGGGAGAGGTTAAGCTATTGGGGAGAGAGAAGACAGAAGGATAAGATATGGGGGATAGAAGACAGAAGGATAAGATATTGGGGGGATAGAAGGATAAGATATTGGGGGGATAGAAGATAGAAGGATAATATATTGGGGGGATAGAAGACAGAAGGATAATATATTGGGGGGATAGAAGACAGAAGGATAATATATTGGGGGGGGATAGAAAACAGAAGGATAATATATTGGGGGGGATAGAAGACAGAAGGATAATATATTGGGGGGGGATAGAAGACAGAAGGATAATATATTGGGGGGATAGAAGACAGAAGGATCAGATAATGGGGGGGGGGGGGGGAGAACACAGAAGGATCAGATAATGGGGGGGGGAAGAACACAGAAGGATCAGATAATGGGGGGGGGAGAAGAACACAGAAGGATAAGATATTGGGGGGGGAGACGGCAGAAGGATAAGATATTGGGGGGGAGACGGCAGAAGGATAAGATATTGGGGGGGGGGGAGACGGCAGAAGGATAAGATATTGGGGGGGGGGAGACGGCAGAAGGATAAGATATTGGGGGGGGGAGACGGCAGAAGGAAAAGATATTGGGGGGGGGACGGCAGAAGGAAAAGATATTGGGGGGGGAGACGGCAGAAGGAAAAGATATTGGGGGGGGGGAGACGGCAGAAGGAAAAGATATTGGGGGGGGAGACGGCAGAAGGATAAGATATTGGGGGGGGAGACGGCAGAAGGATAAGATATTGGGGGGGGGAGACGGCAGAAGGATAAGATATTGGGGGGGGAGACGGCAGAAGGATAAGATATTGGGGGGGGGAGACGGCAGAAGGATAAGATATTGGGGGGGGAGACGGCAGAAGGATAAGATATTGGGGGGGGGAGACGGCAGAAGGATAAGATATTGGGGGGGGGAGACGGCAGAAGGATAAGATATTGGGGGGGGGAGACGGCAGAAGGAAAAGATATTGGGGGGGGGAGACGGCAGAAGGAAAAGATATTGGGGGGGGGGGACGGCAGAAGGATAAGATATTGGGGGGGGAGACGGCAGAAGGATAAGATATGGGGGGGGGGAGACGGCAGAAGGATAAGATATGGGGGGGGGAGACGGCAGAAGGATAAGATATGGGGGGGGAGACGGCAGAAGGATAAGATATGGGGGGGGGAGACGGCAGAAGGATAAGATATGGGGGGGGAGACGGCAGAAGGATAAGATATGGGGGGGGGAGACGGCAGAAGGATAAGATATGGGGGGGGGAGACGGCAGAAGGATAAGATATGGGGGGGGGAGACGGCAGAAGGATAAGATATGGGGGGGGGGGAGACGGCAGAAGGATAAGATATTGGAGGGGGGGAGACGGCAGAAGGAAAAGATACTGTTGCGGATATTGGGTGTGTGGAGTTGGTATTAGACACAGTAAGAGTAGACACAGTGGGATTAAATGGGTTGGGATGAAGGATTACTTAAAGTGAAGGTAATGGGATTAGATGGGTTGGGATGAGGGATTACTTAAAGTGAAGGTAAACGTTTATGAATGAAAGTCAGTTTTTTTAAAAATACTATTAAAAACAGGGGCACTTTCATTCATCAAAGTTTAGAAAGTAGCCGTTTTGTTTACAAACTTACCTTCGTTCTTTTCACAGCCAGAGCAGCTTCCCCCACCTGGAGATCCTCTCTTCACACGTCAGCAATGACTTATCCGGCTTCCTCCAATCATGGCATGGCCTCAGGCAATGACTCCCTGGGGGTGCAATGACTCCCTTGGGGGGAAAGCCGTGATTGGAGGAAGCCGGATTAGTCATTGCTGCCGTGTGAAGAGAGGATCTCCGGGTGGGGGAAGCTGCTCTGGCTGTGAAAAGAACAAAGGTAAGTTTGTAAACAAAACGGCTGCTTTCTAAACTTTGATGAATGAAAGTGCCCCTGTTTTAATAGTATTTTTTAAAAAACAGGCTTTCATTCATCAAAGTTTACCTTCACTTTAAAGGGGCAGTCTAGTCAAAATTAAACTTTCATGTTTCAGATAGAGCATGTAATTTTAAACAACTTTCCAATTTACTTTTATCATCAATTTTGCTTTGTTCTCTTGGTATTATTTGTTGAAAGCTAAACCTAGGTGGACTCATGCTAATTTCTAAGCCCTTGAAGACCACCTCTTCTCTTTTTTTTTTTTTTTTTTTACAGTCTTTCAGAGTAGCGCTAGTTCATGTGTGCCTTATAGCTAACGTGCTTACTCCTGTGGAGTTATTTAATAGTCAGCACTGATTGACTAAAATACAAATCTGTCAAAAGAACAGAGATAAAGGTGCAGTATGCAGAGGCTTAGATACAAGGTAATCACAGAGGTAAAAAGTATATTAACCCCTTAATGACAGAGGACGTACCAGGTACGTCATAGGAAAAACTTCCCTAAATGACAGTTGACGTACCTGGTACGTCCTCTGTTGTCTTAAGTGCTGGAAGCGATCATGATCGCTTCCAGCTGCTTACAAGGGATTGTAGTGATGCCTCAATATTGAGGCATCACTACAATCCCCCATTTTACATACCGATGCAGAAAGGGCCACTCTGTGGCCCCATCTGCATCGGCTATGTATGTGTTCAAATGAGTTGGTGGGTGGGAGCTGCTTTAACCTAGCATTACATCTTGTTGTTTATCTATAACCGATCGTTCCTTCTAAACATTTGCTGCCGTTGCGGCACACAAAATTTACAGCCCATTTAAAAAATAAACGATTGATCTAGATGCAGTGGCATCTCGGTTCTTTAATAAGGGATCTGGGAGGGGGAGGGAAGATTATTTAGGGGGGCCAGCTACACTACAGAAAACAAATATTTTATATTTAAAAAGTAAAAAAAAACTATTTGGGGGGGCAAATTGGGTACTGGCAGACAGCTGCCAGTACCCAACGATGGCGGCAAATAGACAGAGGGGGAGGGTTAGAAAGATGTATGGGGGGATCAGGGAGGTTGTGGGGTAAGGGGGGATCTATCACTGCAGACTTTATGCCAAAAAATAAAAAAAATAAAAAAAAATATTTTTATTTCAGTACTGGCAGACTTTCTGCCAGTACTTAAGATGGCGGTGACAATTGTGAGGTGGGGAGGGAAGAGAGCTGTTTGAGGGGGTCAGGGGGGGATCAGGGGGTGGGATGTGTCAGGTGGGAGGCTGATCTCTACACTAAAGCTAAAAATTAACCCCTCAAGCTACCTAATTAACCCCTTAACTGCTGGGCATATTACAAGTGTGGTGCGCAGCAGTATTTAACGGCCTTATTATTACCAAAAAGCAACACCAAAGCCATATATGTCTGCTATTTCTGAACAAAGGGGATCCCAGAGAAGCATTTACAACCATTTGTGCCATAATTGCACAAGCTGTTTGTAAATAATTTCAGTGAGAAACCTAAAATTGTGAAAAATTTGTTTTGTTTTTTTTATTTGATCGTATTTGGCGGTGAAATGGTGGCATGAAATATACCAAAATGGGCCTATATCAATAATTTGGGTTGTCTACTACACTAAAGCTAAAATTAAACCTAAAAGCTCCCTACAAGTTCCCTAATTAACCCCTTCACGGCTGGGCATAATACACGTGTGGTGTGCAGTGGCATTTAGCGGCCTTCTAATTACCAAAAAGCAACGCCAAATCCATATATGTCTGCTATTTCTGAACAAAGGGGATCCCATAGAAGTATTTACAACCATTTATGCCATAATTGCACAAGTTGTTTGTAAATAAATTCAGCGAGAAACCTAAAGTTAGTGAAAAAAATTGTGAAAAAGTCGACTATTTTTTTTATTTGATCGCATTTGGCGGTGAAATGGTGGCCTGAAATATACCAAAATGGGCCTAGAGCAATACTTTGGGATGTCTTCTAAATATAAATATATACATGTCAAGGGATATTCAAGGATTCCTGAAATATATTAGTGTTCCAATGTAACAAGCGCTAATTTTGAAAAAAAGTGGTTTGGAAATAGCAAAGTGCTACTTGTATTTATAGCCCTATAACTTGCAAAAAAAGCAAAGAACATGTAAACATTGGCTATTTCTAAACTCAGGACAAAATTTAGAAAATATTTAGAATGGGTGTATTTTGGTGGTTGTAGATGTGTAACAGATTTTGGGGGTAAAAGTTAGAAAAAGTGTGTGTTTTTTTTTTCAATTTTTTCCTCATATTTTATATTTTTTTTATAGTAAATTATAAGATATGATGAAAATAATGGTATCTTTAGAAAGTCCATTTAATGGTGAGAAAAACGGTATATAATATGTGTGGGTAAAGTAAATGAGTAAGAGGAAAATTACAGCTAAACACAAACACTGCAGAAATGTAAAAATAGCCATTGTCATTAAGGGTAAGAAAATTGAAAAATGGTCCGGTCATTAAGGGGTTAATATAACAGTGTAGGTTATGCAACACTGGGGAATGGGTAATTAAGGGATCTTTTTAAACAATAAATATTTTCAAGTAGGCTGTCCCTTTAAGGGGGTGGGGGAGTTAAAGGGACAGTCTAGTATGAATTAAACTTCCATTATTCAGATAGGACTTTTAATTTTAATCAACTTTCCAATTTACTTTTATCATCAAATTTGTTTTTTTCTCTTGGTATTCTTAGTTGAAACTAAACATAGGTAGGCTCATATGCTAATTTCTAAGCCTTTGAGGGCTGCCTCTTATCACATGCTTTTTAAATCTCTTTTCAACACAAAGAGACAGAAAGTACACGTGGACCATATAGATAACACTGTGTTCAGGCACAGGGGGTTATTTAAGATTTTAGATGGTGGAGTACACCTAGTGCCTACTAAATAAGACCTCTGGCTTTGATAATTTGACACCTAGTTGTCAAAATGGAAAGATGAAACTAATAAGGTATACCAAAGCGCCAACTATACGAAGGCTGGGTCTGGACCAAATGCAATATTATCAAACGATTACAATAAACAATTTATTTAGTACAAAAATAAGTTAAAAACATGGATCCATGTATAAACAATCAAATTTATACAACAATAATAGCTAAATGAATAGTTAAAACAAATAGTTATGTAACAGATATAGCATTTAAAATTGTGCAAACATTGCTCTAAAAAATATTCCTAAAAAATTCCAAATTTAGTATAAGGCTCACAACAGAAATTCAACTTTGTGTTTACCACATACACATAATAGGTGAAATATATTAGTCAGTTATATAATATTATCTAACCAATAATGTTCTCGATTTTATGCAATGCTCCTAAATATTGCCAATAGTTACTAAAGTGTAAGACTCTGAGTAGGACCTTTAACTGTGTGTTTAACACATACGCATTGTCAAGTGAAAAATATTGTGACAGCAATATGCCAATGTAAAAAAATGTGTATCAAAAAAGTTGTGTGCAAAAAATATTAATGGTCAAAAAAATAGGTTGATCTTCAAAAAACGTGAATTAAGAACAAAGATTGTGAAAAATGAAAAACCAATAATTTACAAAAACATTGTGGTGTGTTCAAATAGTGACTTATATAAATGTAAATAATAGTCTAACCGTTAAAAATAGTCCAACAGTGAAAACTTAATAGAAAAAATAATCCAACAATAAATTATAATAAGCAGTGTGTCTCTTTAAGAAAAAACAATAATCCTTAAAGTGTTGTGAATCCTAACAGCAATAGTTATGGTGATTTTCCAAGTGTTTTATACTGAATAGCAGTGTCAGTACTTGCTAGCCGTTTTCCAACCCAAAATGGTTAAGTCTTAAGTCTTGATAAAGGTCTCTTTGTGACCGAAACGCGTCGACTGGTAAGCACAATTTTCTTTTCTATTGATCTAAAAACAATCTACACCATCATATCTTTCTTTTACAGAAGGATCATCCAGGGATTATAACAAAATATTTGCCAAGAAGATAGAATTTTGGGTTGGAAAACGGCTAGCAAGTACTGACACTGCTATTCAGTATAAAACACTTGGAAAATCACTATAACTATTATTGGTTATTTAAGATTTAGCACAAAACAATGGTAAATTTAAGACAATAGATAATAAACAGTCAGTCATGTGATCAGGGGGCTGTTAGAAGGTTCCTAGATACAAGGTAAACATAGAGGTAAAAAGTATATTAATATAACTGTTGGTTATGCAAAATTGGGGAATGGGTAATAAAGGGAATATCTATCTTTTTAAAACAATAACAATTCTATGGTAGACTGTCCCTTTAATGTAAAGATTAGACCGGGGTTACCTAACTCCAGTTCTCAGGACCCACTAACATGCCAGATATTTATTATTATGTTAGATGTGAACAGATTGGATAACCTCGGTTACAGAGCAGCATATTATATCTGCCGCCCTGGTAATCTGGTCTGTGAGACCAAAGGACTGGAGTTGGGGAAACCTATAGATGGTGAGGAGAACAGCAGGAATATATGTAAAAAGATGGTAAAATAATGTAGATGTGAGGAGGAGATAGATCAGGTTGGGAAGGGTTACACAAGGAGCATTATGTGTTTAGGTGGGGGAAGCACAGAGTTTAGATTGTGATAGAGTGGCTCATTAGTATAGATCAGACATCCTCAAGCTTGGCCCTCCAAAGGTTTTGGAACTACATTTCCCATGATGCTCAGCCAGCATATCAGCTGGCTGAGCATCATGGGAAATCTAGTTCCAAATCCTCTGGAGGGCCAAGTTTGAGGATGTCTGGTGTAGATCACTAGTTTTCAAATGACTCCTCCCCCACAGGTTTAGAATTTCAGGATTACCTTGATTGAGAGCAGGTAAAATAACCATGTTTACTAATTAGCTGATTATTTCACCTGTGCTCCAGTAAAGATATCCTAAAAATGTGGACAATTTTTATGATGAGAAGAACAGACTAATAAGTTCTTGAGAAATTAGATGAGAAAAGTAGTCGCAAAGGGTGTTTACACAGAACAAAGTTATGTTGAGCTACAAAATGGGATATGGATAATTACTGTGGGAGCTGCAGCTAATTTATAGATTTGGAGTAAAGCAAAATGTCAGTCAAATCTTAGTGTGTTGCACTGCCTCCAGAAGAAGTCTAGTAAGAAAAGACCCGAATGATGCGATCGGCCACTGCCTTACATTTTCGGTAGTGATTGAACTGACGAATGCGCATGTCTACTGGCTACACACATATGCCTCTTATGGCTCATCAGATGTGTTCCGTTATTACCCAGTAGTGCACTGCTGCTTTGAAGATGAGGTTAATTATGTTTTAAACAACATTTTATTATTGCTTGCAAATAAATAAAACATTATAGCATTTTCTTTTTGCATTTTTATTTGCCTTTAACCCAGTAACGACCAACGTTGTACAGGGTATGTCCTACAAAAAAACGGTTGTTAACGACCAAGGACGTACCCTGTACGTCGTCGGTGTTTTCAAGCGGTGGAAGCGATCCTGTTATTGCAGTGATGCCTCTATTGGGGCATCCTGCAATAACATTTTTTTAGCCATGATGGTCACGATCGTTGGTGGGTAAGAGCCGTTGCAGGGAGGCGGGTGGGCGGCTATCGATGGAAGGATGTGCGTCAGAGAGGGCGGGATCACGCTCAGGGGCACCGGGAGCGTTCATGGGGGCAGGAGCGGATGGGAACGCTACACTATGGCACAATTTGCTTAGATAAGGTGGGAGAGAGGAGGGGGGATTTTTATCTAAGGGATTTAGGAGGGGTGGGGGGTTGGTTATTGAGGGGGGGGGGCAGCTACACTACAGAAAAATATTTAAAAATTAAAAAAATACCATATTTTATGGCAAACTGGGTACTGGCAGACAGCTGCCAGTACCCAAGATGGCGCACAATAAGGTAGAGGGGGAGGGTTAGAGAGCTGTTTGGGGGGTATCAGGGAGGTTGGGGGCTAAGGGGGATCCTACACAGCAGAATTTGAATTTTTTTTTTTAAACGTATTTTAGTACTGGCAGACTTTCTGCCAGTACTTAAGATGGCAGGGACAATTGTGGGGGAGGGAAGAGAGCTGTTTGAGAGGGATCAGGGGGTGGGATGTGTCAGGTGGGAGACTGATCTCTACACTAAAGCTAAAATTAACCATGCAAGCTACCTAATTAACCCCTTCACTGCTGGGCATAATACACGTGTGGTGCGCAGCAGCATTTTGCGGCCTTCTAATTACCAAAAAGCAACGCCAAAGCCATATATGTTTCTTAACAAAGGGGATCTCAGAGAAGCATTTACAACCATTTGTGCCATAATTGCACACGTTGTTTGTAATAATTTCAGTGAGAAACCTAAAGTTTGTGAAAAAGTGAACGATTTTTTTTTTTTTATTTGATCGCATTTGGCGATGAAATGGTG